>NW_027274406.1:37089-105341 GCF_030028105.1 Mobula birostris
CTGGGAAAAGGAGAGGGAGCAGCATATGTCTGAACTCTGGGTGAAGGAGATGGAGCAGCAGGTGTCTGATCTCTGGGATAAGGGAATGGAGCAGCAGGATTCTCATCTCTGGGATAAGGGGATTGAGCAGCAGGTGGCTGACCTCTGGGCTAAAGGGAAGGAGGCGCAGGTGTCTCATCTCTGGGACAAGACGATGGACATGCAGGTGTCTTATCTCTGGGACAAGGGGATGTAGCAGCAGGTGTCTGATCTCTGGGACATGGGCATGGTGTAGCAGGTGTCTGATCTCCGGCACAAGGGGATGGAGGACAAGGTGTACGATCTCTGGGTCAAAGGGATGGAGCAGGAGTTGTCTGATGTCTGGAAGAAGGAGATGGAGCAGCAGGTGTATCCTCTCTGGGACCATCTGATGGCTCATCAGGTGTCTGATCTCTCGGAAAAGGGGATGGAGGAACAGTTGTCTGATCTCTGAGAAAAGGAGAGGGAGCAGCATGTGTCTGGACACTGGGTCAAGGAGATGGAGCAGCAGGTGTCTGATCTCTGGGATGACGATGGAGCAGCAGGTGTCTGGTCTTTGGGCCAAGGGGCTGGAGCAACAGGTGTCTGATCTCTGGGATAAGGGGATGGAGCAGGAGGTGTCTGATCTCTGGGATAAGGGGATGGAGCTGCAGGTGTCTGATCTCTGGGCTAAGGGGATGCAGGCGCAGGTGTCTCATCTCTGGGACAAGACGATGGACCAGCAGGTGTCTCATCTCTGGGACAAGGGGATGGAGCAGCAAGTGTCTGACCTCTGGGTCAAGGAGATGGAGCAGCAGGTGTCTGATCTCTGGAACAAGGGGATGGAGCCGCCATTGTCCGATCTCTGGGACAAGGGGATGGCGCAGCAGTTGTCTGAACTCTGGGATAAGGGGATGGAGCAGCAGGAGTCTCATCTCTGGGATAAGGGGATGGAGCAGCAGGTGCCTGGCCTCTGGGCTAAAGGGATGGAGGTGCAGGTGTCTCATCTCTGACACAAGACGATGGACATGCAGGTGTATATCTCTGGGACAAGGGGATGGAGCAACAGGTGTCTGAGCTCTGGGAGGATGATGGAGCAGCAGGTGTCTGATGTCTGGGAGAAGGAGTTGGAGCAGCAGGTGTATCCTCTCTGGGACCACGTGATGGAGCATCAGGTGTCTGATCTCTCGGAAAAGGGGATGGAGGAACAGGTGTCTGATCTCTGGGACAAGGGGATGGAGCAGCAGGTGTCTGATCTCTAGGAGAGGGGGATGGGGCAGCAGGTGTCTGATCTCTGGGACAAGGGGATGGTGTAGAAGTTGTCTGATCGATGGGACAAGGGGATGGAGCAGCAGATGTCTGATCTCTTGGGCAAGGCGATGGAGCAGCAGGTATCTGATCTCGGGACAAGGGGATGGAGTGCCAGGTGTGTGACGTTTGGGCAATGAGACGGCGCACCAGGTGTCTGATCTCTAGGAGAGGGGGATGGAGCAGCAGGTGTCTGATCTCTGGGATAAGGGGATGGAGCAGCAGGTGTCTGATCTCTGGGATAAAAGGATGGAGGCGCAGGTGTCTCATCTCTGGGATAAGGGGATGGAGCAGCAGGTGTCTGATCTCTGGGACAAGGGGATGGCGTAGAAGGTGTCTGATCGCTGGGACAAGGGGATGGAGCAGCAGGTGTCTGATCTCTGGGATGACGATGGAGCAGCAGGTGTCTGGTCATTGGGCCAAGGGGCTGGAGCAACAGGTGTCTGATCTCTGGGATAAGGGGATGGAGCAGGAGGTGTCTGATCTCTGGGATAAGGGGATGGAGCTGCAGGTGTCTGATCTCTGGGCTAAGGGGATGCAGGCGCAGGTGTCTCATCTCTGGGACAAGACGATGGACCAGCAGGTTTCTCATCTCTGCGACCAGGGGATGGAGCAGCAGGTGTCTGACCTCTGGGTCAAGGAGATGGAGCAGCAGGTGTCTGATCTCTGGGACAAGGGGATGGAGCCGCCATTGTCCGATCTCTGGGACAAAGGGATGGCGCAGCAGTTGTCTGAACTCTGGGATAAGGGGATGGAGCAGCAGGTGTCTGATATCTGGGACAAGTCGATGGAGCAGCAGGTGTCTGATCTCTGGGATAAGGGAATGGAGCAGCAGGAGTCTCATCTCTGGGATAAGGGGATGGAGCAGCAGGTGCCTGGCCTCTGGGCTAAAGGGATGGAGGCGCAGGTGTCTCATCTCTGGCACAATACAATGGACATGCAGGTGTATATCTCTGGGACAAGGGGATGGAGCAGCGGGTGTCTGAGCTCTGGGAGGATGATGGAGCAGCAGGTGTCTGATGCTTTGGACAAGGAGATGGAGCAGCAAGTGTCTGATCTTTGGGACAAGGGAATGGGGCAACAGGTGTCTGAACGCTGGGATATGGAGAGGGAGCAGCAGGTGTCTGATCTCTGGGACAAGGTGATGGAGCAGCAGGTGTCTGATCTCTGGGACAAGGGGATGGGGAAAAAGGTGTCTGATCTCTGGGACAAGCAAAATGGAGCAGGAGGTTTCTGATCTCTGGGACAACGGGATGGAGCAGCAGGTGTATCCACTCTGGGACAAGGTGATAGAGCAACAGCTGTCTGATCGCTCGGACAAGGGGATGGAGGAGCAGGTGTCTGATCTCTGGGACATGGCGATGCAGCAGCAGGTGTCTGATCTCGGGATAAGGGGATGGCGCAGCAGGTGTCTGATTTCTGGGATAAGGGGATGGAGCGGCAGGTGTCTGATCTCTGGGCTAAGGGGATGGAGGCGAAGGTGTCTCATCTCTGGGACAAGACGATGGAGCAGCAGGTGTCTGACCTCTGGGAAGATGATGGAGCAGCAGGTGTCTGATCCTTTGGACAAGAGATGGAGCATCAGGTGTCTCATCTCTGGGACAAGGGAATGTGGCAACAAGTGTCTGATCTCTGGGAAAAGGAGAGGGAGCAGCATATGTCTGAACTCTGGGTGAAGGAGATGGAGCAGCAGGTGTCTGATCTCTGGGATAAGGGAATGGAGCAGCAGGATTCTCATCTCTGGGATAAGGGGATTGAGCAGCAGGTGGCTGACCTCTGGGCTAAAGGGAAGGAGGCGCAGGTGTCTCATCTCTGGGACAAGACGATGGACATGCAGGTGTCTTATCTCTGGGACAAGGGGATGTAGCAGCAGGTGTCTGATCTCTGGGACATGGGCATGGTGTAGCAGGTGTCTGATCTCCGGCACAAGGGGATGGAGGACAAGGTGTACGATCTCTGGGTCAAAGGGATGGAGCAGGAGTTGTCTGATGTCTGGAAGAAGGAGATGGAGCAGCAGGTGTATCCTCTCTGGGACCATCTGATGGCTCATCAGGTGTCTGATCTCTCGGAAAAGGGGATGGAGGAACAGTTGTCTGATCTCTGAGAAAAGGAGAGGGAGCAGCATGTGTCTGGACACTGGGTCAAGGAGATGGAGCAGCAGGTGTCTGATCTCTGGGATGACGATGGAGCAGCAGGTGTCTGGTCTTTGGGCCAAGGGGCTGGAGCAACAGGTGTCTGATCTCTGGGATAAGGGGATGGAGCAGGAGGTGTCTGATCTCTGGGATAAGGGGATGGAGCTGCAGGTGTCTGATCTCTGGGCTAAGGGGATGCAGGCGCAGGTGTCTCATCTCTGGGACAAGATGATGGACCAGCAGGTGTCTCATCTCTGGGACAAGGGGATGGAGCAGCAAGTGTCTGACCTCTGGGTCAAGGAGATGGAGCAGCAGGTGTCTGATCTCTGGAACAAGGGGATGGAGCCGCCATTGTCCGATCTCTGGGACAAGGGGATGGCGCAGCAGTTGTCTGAACTCTGGGATAAGGGGATGGAGCAGCAGGAGTCTCATCTCTGGGATAAGGGGATGGAGCAGCAGGTGCCTGGCCTCTGGGCTAAAGGGATGGAGGTGCAGGTGTCTCATCTCTGACACAAGACGATGGACATGCAGGTGTATATCTCTGGGACAAGGGGATGGAGCAGCAGGTGTCTGAGCTCTGGGAGGATGATGGAGCAGCAGGTGTCTGATGTCTGGGAGAAGGAGTTGGAGCAGCAGGTGTATCCTCTCTGGGACCACGTGATGGAGCATCAGGTGTCTGATCTCTCGGAAAAGGGGATGGAGGAACAGGTGTCTGATCTCTGGGAAAAGGAGAGGGAGCAGCATGTGTCTGAACTCTGGGTCAAGGAGATGGAGCAGCTGGTCTCTGATCTCTGGGCGTTGATGGAGTTCAGGTGTCTGATCTCTGGGACACGGGGATGGAGCAGCAGGTGTCTGATCTCTGGGACAAGGGGATGGAGCAGCAGGTGTCTGATCTCTAGGAGAGGGGGATGGGGCAGCAGGTGTCTGATCTCTGGGACAAGGGGATGGTGTAGAAGTTGTCTGATCGATGGGACAAGGGGATGGAGCAGCAGATGTCTGATCTCTTGGGCAAGGCGATGGAGCAGCAGGTATCTGATCTCGGGACAAGGGGATGGAGTGCCAGGTGTGTGACGTTTGGGCAATGAGACGGCGCACCAGGTATCTGATCTCTAGGAGAGGGGGATGGAGCAGCAGGTGTCTGATCTCTGGGATAAGGGGATGGAGCAGCAGGTGTCTGATCTCTGGGATAAAAGGATGGAGGCGCAGGTGTCTCATCTCTGGGATAAGGGGATGGAGCAGCAGGTGTCTGATCTCTGGGACAAGGGGATGGCGTAGAAGGTGTCTGATCGCTGGGACAAGGGGATGGAGCAGCAGGTGTCTGATCTCTTGGGCAAGGCGATGGAGCAGCAGGTATCTGATCTCGGGACAAGGGGATGGAGTGCCAGGTGTGTGATGTTTGGGCAATGAGACGTCGCACAAGTTGTCTGATCTCTGAGAGAAAGGGATGGAGCCGCCAGCGTCCGATCTCTGGGACAAAGTGATGGAGCAGCTGGTGTCTGATCTCTGGGACAAGGGGATGGGGAAAAAGGTGTCTGATCTCTGGGAAAAGGAGAGGGAGCAGCATGTGTCTGAACTCTGGGTCAAGGAGATGGAGCAGCTGGTGTCTGATCTCTGTGCGATGATGGAGTTCAGGTGTCTGATCTCTGGGACAAGGGGATGGAGCAGCAGGTGTCTGATTTCTGGGACAAGCAAAATGGAGCAGGAGGTTTCTGATCTCTGGGACATGGCGATGGAGCAGCAGGTGTCTGATCGCTCAGTCAAGGGGATGGAGGAGCAGGTGTCTGATCTCTGGGACATGGCGATGGAGCAGCAGGTGTCTGATCTCGGGATAAGGGGATGTAGTGCCAGGTGTGTGAACTTTGGGCAATGAGACGGCGCACCAGGTGTCTGATCTCTAGGAGAGGGGGATGGAGCAGCAGGTGTCTGATCTCTGTGATAAGACGATGGAGCAGCAGGTGTCTGACCTCTGGGAAGATGATGGAGCAGCAGGTGTCTGATCCTTTGGACAAGAGATGGAGCATCAGGTGTCTGATCTCTGGAACAAGGGAATGTGGGAACAGGTGTCTGATCTCTGGGAAAAGGAGAGGGAGCAGCATGTGTCTGAACTCTGAGTCAAGGAGATGGAGCAGCACGTGTCTGATCTCTGGGACAAGGTGATGGAGCAGCCAGTTTCTGACCTCTGGGAAGATGATGGAGCAGCAGGTGTCTGACCTCTGGGAAGATGATGGAGCAGCAGGTGTCTGATGCTTTGGACAAGGAGATGGAGCAGCAGGTGTCTGATCTCTTGGACAAGGGGAAGGTGCAGCAGGTGTCTGATCTCTGGGACAAGTGGATGGAGCACAAAATGTACGATCTCTGGGTAAAAGGGATGGAGCAGCAGTTGTCTGATATCTGGGAGAAGGAGAAGGAGCAGCAGATGTCTGATCACTGAGACAACGGGTTGGAGCAGCAGGTGTATCCTCTCTGCGACAAGGTGATGGAGCAGCAGTTGTCTGACCTTTGGGGCAAGGAAATGGAGCAGCAGGTGTCTGATCTCTGGGACAATGGGTTGGAGCAGCAGATGTATCCACTCTGGGACATGGTGATGGAGCAGCAGGTGTCTGATCTCTCGGACAAGTGGATGGAGGAACAGGTGTCTGATCTCTGTGACATGGAGATGGAGCAGCAGGTGTCTGATCTCTTGGACAAGTCGATGGAGGAGCAGGTGTCTGATCTCGGGATAAAGAGATGGATTGCCAGGTGTGTGATCTTTGGGCAATGAGACGTTGCTCCAGGTGTCTGATCTCTGGGAGAAGGGGATGGAGCCGCCAATGTCCGATCTCTGGGACAAGCGGATGGAGCAGCAGGTGTCTGATCTCGGGATAAAGGGATGGAGTGCCAGGTGTGTGATCTTTGGGCAATGTGACGGCACTCCAGGTGTCTGATCTCTGGGAGAAGGGGATGGAGCAGCAGGTGTCTGATCTCTGGGACAAGGAGATGGTGTAGCAGGTGTCTGATCTCCGGGACAAGAGGATGGAGCACAATGTGTCCGATCTCTTGGTCAAGGGGATGGAGCAGCAGGTGTCTGATCTCTAGGGAAAGAATCTGGAGCAGCAGGTGGCTGATCTCCGGGACAAGGGGTTGGACCAGCAGGCGTCGCCTCTCTCAGAGAAGGCAAGGGAGCAGCATGTGTCTGAACTCTGGGTCAAAAAGATGGAGCAGCCGGTGTCTGATCTCTGGGACGATGGTGGAGCTCAGGTGACTGATCTCTGGGACAATGGGTTGGAGCAGCAGATGTATCCACTCTGGGACATGGTGATGGAGCAGCAGGTGTCTGATCTCTCGGACAAGGGGATGGAGGAACAGGTGTCTGATCTCTGTGACATGGAGATGGAGCAGCAGGTGTCTGATCTCTTGGACAAGTCGATGGAACAGCAGGTGTCTGATCTCGGGATAAAGAGATGGATTGCCAGGTGTGTGATCTTTGGGCAATGAGACGTTGCTCCAGGTGTCTGATCTCTGGGAGAAGCGGATGGAGAAGCAGGTGTCTGATCTCTGGGATAAGGGGATGGAGCAGCAGGTGTCTGATCTCTGGGACGATGGTGGAGCTCAGGTGACTGATCTCTGGGACGACGATAGAGCAGCAGGTGTCTGGTCTTTGGGCCAAGGGGATGGAGCAGCAGGTGTCAGATCTCTGGGACAAGGGGATGGCGCAGCAGGTGACCAATCTCAGGGATATGGTGATGGAGCAGCAGCTGTCTAATCTCTGGGACAAGGGGAAGGTGCAGCAGATGTCTGATATCTGGGATGACGATGGAGCAGCAGGTGTCTGGTCTTTGGGCCGAGGGGATGGAGCAGCAGGAGTCCGATCTCTGGGACAGGGGGATGGTGCAGCAGGTGTCCGATCTCTGGGATAAGGGGATGGAGCAGCAGGTGTCTGATCTCTGGGACAAAGGGAAGGTGCAGCAGGTGTCTGATCTCTGGGACAAGAGGATGGAGCACAAAATGTACGATCTCTGGGTGAAAGGGATGGAGCAGCAGTTGTCTGATATCTGGGAGAAGGAGATGGAGCAGCAGATGTCTGATCTCTGAGACAACGGGTTGGAGCAGCAGGTGTATCCTCTCTGCGACAAGGTGATGGAGCAGCAGGTGTCTGATCTTTGGGGCAAGGAAATGGAGCAGCAGGTGTCTGATCTCTGGGACAATGGGTTGGAGCAGCAGGTGTATCCACTCTGAGACATGGTGATGGAACAGCAGGTGTCTGATCTCTCGGACAAGTGGATGGAGGAACAGGTGTCTGATCTCTGTGACATGGAGATGGAGCAGCAGGTGTCTGATCTCTTGGACAAGTCGATGGAGCAGCAGATGTCTGATCTCGGGATAAAGGGATGGAGTGCCAGGTGTGTGATGTTTGGGCAATGTGACGGCACTCCAGGTGTCTGATCTCTGGGAGAAGGGGATGGAGCCGCCAGCGTCCGATCTCTGGGACAAAGTGATGGCGCAGCAGGTGTCTGATCTCTGGGATAAGGGAATGGAGCAGCGGGTGTCTGATCTCTGGGATAAGGGGATGGAGCAGCAGGTGTCTGATCTCCTGGATAAGGGGGTGGAGCAGCAGGTGTCTGATCTCTGGGCTAAGGGGATGGAGGCGCAGGTGTCTCATCTCTGAGACAAGACGATGGAGCAGCAGGTGTCTGACCTCTGGGAAGATGATGGAGCAGCAGGTGTCTGATCCTTTGGACAAGAGATGGAGCAGCAGGTGTCTCATCTCTGGGACAAGGGAATGTGGCAACAGGTGTCTGATCTCTGGGAAAAAGAGAGGGAGCAGCATGTGTCTGAACTCTGGGTCAAGGAGATGGAGCAGCAGGTGTCTGATCTCTGGGACGACCATGGAGCTCAGGTATCTGGTCTCTGGGATAAGGGGATGGCGCAGCAGGTGTCTGATCTCTGGGACAAGGTGATGGAGCAGCAGGTATCTGATCTCTGGGACAAGGGGATGGAGCAGCAGGTGTCTGATCTCTGGGAGAAGGGGATGGAGCCGCCAGTGTCCGATCTCTGGGACAAGTTGATGGAGCAGCAGGTGTCTGATCTCTGGGATAAGGGAATGGAGCAGCAGGAGTCTCATCTCTGGGATAAGGGGATTGAGCAGCAGGTGCCTGACCTCTGGGCTAAACGGATGGAGGCACAGGTGTCTCATCTCTGGGACATGACGATGGACATGCAGGTGTCTTATCTCTGGGACAAGGGGATGGTGCAGCAGGTGTCTGAGCTCTGGGAGGATGATGGAGCAGCAGGTGTCTGATGCTTTGGACAAGGAGATGGAGCAGCAGGTGTTTGATCTTTGGGACAAGGGAATGTGGCAACAGGTTTCTGAACGCTGGGATATGGAGAGGGAGCAGCATGTGTCCGACCTCTGGGTCAAGGAGATGGAGCAGCAGTTGTCTGATCTCTGGGACGATGATTGAGCTCAGGTGTCTGATCTGTGGGAAAGGGGATGGAGCAGCAGGTGTCTGATCTATGGGACATGGGCATGGTGTAGCAGGTGTCCGATCTCCGGGACAAGGGGATGGAGGACAAGGTGTACGATCTCTGTGTCAAAGGGATGGAGCAGCAGTTGTCTGATGTCTGGGAGAAGGAGATGGAGCAGCAGGTGTTACCTCTCTGGGACCACGTGATGGAACATCAGGTGTCTGATCTCTCGGAAAAGGGGATGGAGGAACAGGTGTCTGATCTCTGGGACAAGGGGATGGAGCAGCAGGATTCTGATCTCTGGGACAAGGTGATGGAGCAGCAGGTGTCTGATCTCTGGGACAAGGGGATGGGGCAAAAGGTGTCTGATCTCTGAGAAAAGGAGAGGGAGCAGCATGTGTCTGAACTCTGGGTCAAGGAGATGGAGCAGCTGGTGTCTGATCTCTGGGCGATGATGGAGTTCAGGTGTCTGATCTCTGGGACAAGGGGATGGAGCAGCAGGTGTCTGATCTCTGGGACAAGGGGATGGGGAAAAAGGTGTCTGATCTCTGGGAAAAGGAGAGGGAGCAGCATGTGTCTGAACTCTGGGTCAAGGAGATGGAGCAGCTGGTGTCTGATCTCTGTGCGATGATGGAGTTCAGGTGTCTGATCTCTGGGACAAGGGGATGGAGCAGCAGGTGTCTGATTTCTGGGACAAGCAAAATGGAGCAGGAGGTTTCTGATCTCTGGGACAACGGGATGGAGCAGCAGGTGTATCCACTCTGGGACAAGGTGGTAGAGCAGCAGGTGTCTGATCGCTCAGTCAAGGGGATGGAGGAGCAGGTGTCTGATCTCTGGGACATGGCGATGGAGCAGCAGGTGTCTGATCTCGGGATAAGGGGATGTAGTGCCAGGTGTGTGAACTTTGGGCAATGAGACGGCGCACCAGGTGTCTGATCTCTAGGAGAGGGGGATGGAGCAGCAGGTCTCTGATCTCTGTGATAAGACGATGGAGCAGCAGGTGTCTGACCTCTGGGAAGATGATGGAGCAGCAGGTGTCTGATCCTTTGGACAAGAGATGGAGCATCAGGTGTCTGATCTCTGGGACAAGGGAATGTGGGAACAGGTGTCTGATCTCTGGGAAAAGGAGAGGGAGCAGCATGTGTCTGAACTCTGGGTCAAGGAGATGGAGCAGCACGTGTCTGATCTCTGGGACAAGGTGATGGAGCAGCCAGTTTCTGACCTCTGGGAAGATGATGGAGCAGCAGGTGTCTGACCTCTGGGAAGATGATGGAGCAGCAGGTGTCTGATGCTTTGGACAAGGAGATGGAGCAGCAGGTGTCTGATCTCTTGGACAAGGGGAAGGTGCAGCAGGTGTCTGATCTCTGGGACAAGTGGATGGAGCACAAAATGTACGATCTCTGGGTAAAAGGGATGGAGCAGCAGTTGTCTGATATCTGGGAGAAGGAGAAGGAGCAGCAGATGTCTGATCACTGAGACAACGGGTTGGAGCAGCAGGTGTATCCTCTCTGCGACAAGGTGATGGAGCAGCAGTTGTCTGACCTTTGGGGCAAGGAAATGGAGCAGCAGGTGTCTGATCTCTGGGACAATGGGTTGGAGCAGCAGATGTATCCACTCTGGGACATGGTGATGGAGCAGCAGGTGTCTGATCTCTCGGACAAGTGGATGGAGGAACAGGTGTCTGATCTCTGTGACATGGAGATGGAGCAGCAGGTGTCTGATCTCTTGGACAAGTCGATGGAGGAGCAGGTGTCTGATCTCGGGATAAAGAGATGGATTGCCAGGTGTGTGATCTTTGGGCAATGAGACGTTGCTCCAGGTGTCTGATCTCTGGGAGAAGGGGATGGAGCCGCCAATGTCCGATCTCTGGGACAAGCGGATGGAGCAGCAGGTGTCTGATCTCGGGATAAAGGGATGGAGTGCCAGGTGTGTGATCTTTGGGCAATGTGACGGCACTCCAGGTGTCTGATCTCTGGGAGAAGGGGATGGAGCAGCAGGTGTCTGATCTCTGGGACAAGGAGATGGTGTAGCAGGTGTCTGATCTCCGGGACAAGAGGATGGAGCACAATGTGTCCGATCTCTTGGTCAAGGGGATGGAGCAGCAGGTGTCTGATCTCTAGGGAAACAATCTGGAGCAGCAGGTGGCTGATCTCCGGGACAAGGGGTTGGACCAGCAGGCGTCGCCTCTCTCAGAGAAGGCAAGGGAGCAGCATGTGTCTGAACTCTGGGTCAAAAAGATGGAGCAGCCGGTGTCTGATCTCTGGGACGATGGTGGAGCTCAGGTGACTGATCTCTGGGACAATGGGTTGGAGCAGCAGATGTATCCACTCTGGGACATGGTGATGGAGCAGCAGGTGTCTGATCTCTCGGACAAGGGGATGGAGGAACAGGTGTCTGATCTCTGTGACATGGAGATGGAGCAGCAGGTGTCTGATCTCTTGGACAAGTCGATGGAACAGCAGGTGTCTGATCTCGGGATAAAGAGATGGATTGCCAGGTGTGTGATCTTTGGGCAATGAGACGTTGCTCCAGGTGTCTGATCTCTGGGAGAAGCGGATGGAGAAGCAGGTGTCTGATCTCTGGGATAAGGGGATGGAGCAGCAGGTGTCTGATCTCTGGGACGATGGTGGAGCTCAGGTGACTGATCTCTGGGATGACGATAGAGCAGCAGGTGTCTGGTCTTTGGGCCAAGGGGATGGAGCAGCAGGTGTCAGATCTCTGGGACAAGGGGATGGCGCAGCAGGTGACCAATCTCAGGGATATGGTGATGGAGCAGCAGCTGTCTAATCTCTGGGACAAAGGGAAGGTGCAGTAGATGTCTGATATCTGGGATGACGATGGAGCAGCAGGTGTCTGGTCTTTGGGCCGAGGGGATGGAGCAGCAGGAGTCCGATCTCTGGGACAGGGGGATGGTGCAGCAGGTGTCCGATCTCTGGGATAAGGGGATGGAGCAGCAGGTGTCTTACCTCTGGGACAAAGGGAAGGTGCAGCAGGTGTCTGATCTCTGGGACAAGAGGATGGAGCACAAAATGTACGATCTCTGGGTGAAAGGGATGGAGCAGCAGTTGTCTGATATCTGGGAGAAGGAGATGGAGCAGCAGATGTCTGATCTCTGAGACAACGGGTTGGAGCAGCAGGTGTATCCTCTCTGCGACAAGGTGATGGAGCAGCAGGTGTCTGATCTTTGGGGCAAGGAAATGGAGCAGCAGGTGTCTGATCTCTGGGACAATGGGTTGGAGCAGCAGGTGTATCCACTCTGAGACATGGTGATGGAACAGCAGGTGTCTGATCTCTCGGACAAGTGGATGGAGGAACAGGTGTCTGATCTCTGTGACATGGAGATGGAGCAGCAGGTGTCTGATCTCTTGGACAAGTCGATGGAGCAGCAGATGTCTGATCTCGGGATAAAGGGATGGAGTGCCAGGTGTGTGATCTTTGGGCAATGTGACGGCACTCCAGGTGTCTGATCTCTGGGAGAAGGGGATGGAGCCGCCAGTGTCCGATCTCTGGGACAAGCGGATGGAGCAGCAGGTGTCTGGTCTTTGGGCCAAGGGGATGGAGCAGCAGGTGTCCGATCTCTGGGACAAGGGGATGGCGCAGCAGGTGACCGATCTCAGGGATATGGTGATGGAGCAGCAGCTGTCTAATCTCTAGGACAAGAGGAAGCTGCAGCAGATGTCTGATATCTGGGATGACGATGGAGCAGCAGGTGTCTGGTCTTTGGGCCAAGGGGATGGAGCAGCAGGAGTCCGATCTCTGGGACAGGGGGATGGTGCAGCAGGTGTCCGATCTCTGGGATAAGGGGATGGAGCAGCAGGTGTCTGATCTCTGGGACAAGAGGATGGAGCACAAAATGTACGATCTCTGGGTGAAAGGGATGGAGCAGCAGTTGTCTGATATCTGGGAGAAGGAGATGGAGCAGCAGGTGTCTGATCTCTTGGACAAGTCGATGGAGCAGCAGGTGTCTGATCTCGGGATAAAGGGATGGAGTGCCAGGTGTGTGATCTTTGGGCAATGTGACGGCTCTCCAGGTGTCTGATCTCTGGGAGAAGGGGATGGAGCAGCAGGTGTCTGATCTCTGGGACAAGGAGATGCTGTAGCAGCTGTCTGATCTCCGGGACTAGAGGATGGAGCACAAGGTGTCCGATCTCTTGGTCAAGGGGATGGAGCAGCAGGTGTCTGATCTCTAGGGCAAGGGGATGAAGCAGCAGGTGTCTGATTTCGGGAACAAGTGGATGGAGCACAAAGTGTACGATCTCTGGGTGAAAGGGATTGAGCAACAGTTGTCTGACATCTAGGAGAAGGAGATGGAGCAGCAGATGTCTGATCTTTGGAACAACGGGATGGAGCAGCAGGTGCATCCACTCTGGGACAAGGTGATAGAGCAGCAGGTGTCTGATCGCTCGGAAAAGGGGATGGAGGAGCAGGTGTCTGATCTCTGGGACATTGGGATTGAGCAGCAGGTGTCTGATCTCTGGGGTAAGGGGATGCAGTGCCAGGTGTGTGAACATTGGGCAATGAGATGGCGCACCAGGTGTCTGATCTCTAGGAGATGGGGATGGAGCAGCAGGTGTCTGATCTCTGGGGTAAGGGGATGGAGCAGCAGGTGTCTGATCTCTGGGATAAAATGATGGAGGCGCAGGTGTCTCATCTCTGGGACAAGGGGATGGAGCAGCAGGTGTCTGATCTCTGGGACAAGGGGATGGTGTAGCAGGTGTCTGAACTCTAGGTCAAGGAGATGGAGCAGCAGGTGTCTGATCTCTGGGACAAGGGAATGGTGTAGCAGGTGTCTGATCTTCGGGACAAGGGGATGGAGCACAAGGTGTCCCATCTCTTGGTCAAGGGGATGGAGCATCAGGTGTCTGATCTCTAGGGCAAGAATGTGGAGCAGCAGGTGTCTGATATCTAGGACAACGGAATGGTGCAGCAGATGTCTGATCTCTGGGACGACGATGGAGCAGCAGGTGTCTGATCTCTGGGACAAAGGGAAGGTGCAGCAGCTGTCTGATCTCTGGGACAAGAGGATGGAGCACAAAGTGTCTGATCTTTGGGACAACGGGCTGGAGCAGCAGTTGTATCCGCTCTGCGACAAGGTGATGCAGCAGCAGGTGTCTGATATCTTGGACAAGGAATTGGAGCAGCATGTGTCTGATCTCTGGGATAATGGGTTGGAGCAGCAGGTGTATCCACTCTGGGACATGGTGATGGAGCAGCAGGTGTCTGATCTCTTGGACAAGTCGATGGAACACCAGGTGTCTGATCTCGGGATAAAGAGATGGATTGCCAGGTGTGTGATCTTTGGGCAATGAGACGTTGCTCCAGGTGTCTGATCTCTGGGAGAAGCGGATGGAGCAGCAGGTGTCTGATCTCTGGGATAAGGGGATGGAGCAGCAGCTGTCTGATCTCTGGGACGATGGTGGAGCTCAGGTGACTGATCTCTGGGACGACGATAGAGCAGCAGGTGTCTGGTCTTTGGGCCGAGGGGATGGAGCAGCAGGAGTCCGATCTCTGGGACAGGGGGATGGTGCAGCAGGTGTCCGATCTCTGGGATAAGGGGATGGAGCAGCAGGTGTCTGATCTCTGGGACAAAGGGAAGGTGCAGCAGATGTCTGATCTCTGGGACAAGAGGATGGAGCACAAAATGTACGATCTCTGGGTGAAAGGGATGGAGCAGCAGTTGTCTGATATCTGGGAGAAGGAGATGGAGCAGCAGATGTCTGATCTTTGAGACAACGGGTTGGAGCAGCAGGTGTATCCTCTCTGCGACAAGGTGATGGAGCAGCAGGTGTCTGATCTTTGGGGCAAGGAAATGGAGCAGCAGGTGTCTGATCTCTGGGACAATGGGTTGGAGCAGCAGGTGTATCCACTCTGAGACATGGTGATGGAACAGCAGGTGTCTGATCTCTCGGACAAGTGGATGGAGGAACAGGTGTCTGATCTCTGTGACATGGAGATGGAGCAGCAGGTGTCTGATCTCTTGGACAAGTCGATGGAGCAGCAGATGTCTGATCTCGGGATAAAGGGATGGAGTGCCAGGTGTGTGATCTTTGGGCAATGTGACGGCACTCCAGGTGTCTGATCTCTGGGAGAAGGGGATGGAGCCGCCAGTGTCCGATCTCTGGGACAAGCGGATGGAGCAGCAGGTGTCTGGTCTTTGGGCCAAGGGGATGGAGCAGCAGGTGTCCGATCTCTGGGACAAGGGGATGGCGCAGCAGGTGACCGATCTCAGGGATATGGTGATGGAGCAGCAGCTGTCTAATCTCTGGGACAAGGGGAAGCTGCAGCAGATGTCTGATATCTGGGATGACGATGGAGCAGCAGGTGTCTGGTCTTTGGGCCAAGGGGATGGAGCAGCAGGAGTCCGATCTCTGGGACAGGGGGATGGTGCAGCAGGTGTCCGATCTCTGGGATAAGGGGATGGAGCAGCAGGTGTCTGATCTCTGGGACAAGAGGATGGAGCACAAAATGTACGATCTCTGGGTGAAAGGGATGGAGCAGCAGTTGTCTGATATCTGGGAGAAGGAGATGGAGCAGCAGATGTCTGATCTCTGAGACAACGGGTTGGAGCAGCAGGTGTATCCTCTCTGCGACAAGGTGATGGAGCAGCAGGTGTCTGATCTTTGGGGCAAGGAAATGGAGCAGCAGGTGTCTGATCTCTGGGACAATGGGTTGGAGCAGCAGGTGTATACACTCTGAGACATGGTGATGGAGCAGCAGGTGTCTGATCTCTCGGACAAGGGGATGGAGGAACAGGTGTCTGATCTCTGTGACATAGAGATGGAGCAGCAGGTGTCTGATCTCGGGATAAAGGGATGGAGTGCCAGGTGTGTGATCTTTGGGCAATGTGACGGCTCTCCAGGTGTCTGATCTCTGGGAGAAGGGGATGGAGCAGCAGGTGTCTGATCTCTGGGACAAGGAGATGCTGTAGCAGCTGTCTGATCTCCGGGACTAGAGGATGGAGCACAAGGTGTCCGATCTCTTGGTCAAGGGGATGGAGCAGCAGGTGTCTGATCTCTAGGGCAAGGGGATGAAGCAGCAGGTGTCTGATTTCGGGAACAAGTGGATGGAGCACAAAGTGTACGATCTCTGGGTGAAAGGGATTGAGCAACAGTTGTCTGACATCTAGGAGAAGGAGATGGAGCAGCAGATGTCTGATCTTTGGAACAACGGGATGGAGCAGCAGGTGCATCCACTCTGGGACAAGGTGATAGAGCAGCAGGTGTCTGATCGCTCGGAAAAGGGGATGGAGGAGCAGGTGTCTGATCTCTGGGACATTGGGATTGAGCAGCAGGTGTCTGATCTCTGGGGTAAGGGGATGCAGTGCCAGGTGTGTGAACATTGGGCAATGAGATGGCGCACCAGGTGTCTGATCTCTAGGAGATGGGGATGGAGCAGCAGGTGTCTGATCTCTGGGGTAAGGGGATGGAGCAGCAGGTGTCTGATCTCTGGGATAAAATGATGGAGGCGCAGGTGTCTCATCTCTGGGACAAGGGGATGGAGCAGCAGGTGTCTGATCTCTGGGACAAGGGGATGGTGTAGCAGGTGTCTGAACTCTAGGTCAAGGAGATGGAGCAGCAGGTGTCTGATCTCTGGGACAAGGGAATGGTGTAGCAGGTGTCTGATCTTCGGGACAAGGGGATGGAGCACAAGGTGTCCCATCTCTTGGTCAAGGGGATGGAGCATCAGGTGTCTGATCTCTAGGGCAAGAATGTGGAGCAGCAGGTGTCTGATATCTAGGACAACGGAATGGTGCAGCAGATGTCTGATCTCTGGGACGACGATGGAGCAGCAGGTGTCTGATCTCTGGGACAAGGGGAAGGTGCAGCAGCTGTCTGATCTCTGGGACAAGAGGATGGAGCACAAAGTGTCTGATCTTTGGGACAACGGGCTGGAGCAGCAGTTGTATCCGCTCTGCGACAAGGTGATGCAGCAGCAGGTGTCTGATATCTTGGACAAGGAATTGGAGCAGCATGTGTCTGATCTCTGGGATAATGGGTTGGAGCAGCAGGTGTATCCACTCTGGGACATGGTGATGGAGCAGCAGGTGTCTGATCTCGGGATAAAGGGATGGAGTGCCAGGTTTGTGATCTTTGGGCAATGAGACGGCGCTCCAGGCGTCTGATCTCTGGGAGAAGAGGATGGAGCCGCCAGTGTCCGATCTCTGGGACAAGGGGATGGAACAGCAGGTGTCTGATCTCTGGGATAAGGGAATGGAGCAGCAGGTGTCTGATCTATGGGATAAGGGGATGGAGCAGCAGGTGTCTGATCTCTGGGGTAAGGGGATGGAGGCGCAGGTGTCTCATCTCTGGGACAAGACGATGGAGCAGCAGGTGTCTGACCTCTGGGAAGATGATGGAGCAGCAGGTGTCTGATCCTTTGGACAAGAGATGGAGCAGCATGTGTCTGATCTCTGGGACAATGGAATGTGGCAACATGTGTCTGATCTCTGGGAAAAGGAGAGGGAGCAGCATGTGTCTGAACTCTGGGTCAAGGAGATGGAGCAGCAGGTGTCTGATCTCTGGGACGATGAAGGAACTCAGGTGTCTGATCTCTGGGACAAGGGGATGGCGCAGCAGGTGTCTGATCTCTGGGATAAGGGAATGGAGCAGCAGGTGTCTGATCTCTGGGATAAGGGGATGGAGCAGCAGGTGTCTGATCACTGGGCTAAGGTGATGCAGGCGCAGGTGTCTCATCTCTGGGACAAGACGATGGACCAGCAGGTGTCTCATCTCTGTGACAAGGAGATGGAGCAGCAGGTGTCTGACCTCTGGGAAGATGATGGATCAGCAGGTGTCTGATGCTTTGGATAAGGAGATGGAGCAGCAGGCGTCTGATCCTTGGGACAAGGAGATGGAGCAGCAGGTGTCCGATCTCTGGGACAAGGGGATGGAGCAGCAGGTGTCTGATCTCTGGGATAAGGGAATGGAGCAGCAGGTGTCTGATCTCTGGGATAAGGGGATGGAGCAGCAGGTGTCTGATCTCTGGGCTAAGGGGATGGAGGCGCAGGTGTCTCATCTCTGGGACAAGACGATGGAGCAGCAGGTGTCTGACCTCTGGGAAGATGATGGAGCAGCAGGTGTCTGATCCTTTGGACAAGAGATGGAGCAGCAGGTGTCTGATCTCTGGGACACTGGAATGTGGCAACATGTGTCTGATCTCTGGGAAAAGGAGAGGGAACAGCATGTGTCTGAACTCTGGGTCAAGGAGATGGAGCAGCAGGTGTCTGATCTCTGGGACGATGAAGGAACTCAGGTGTCTGATCTCTGGGACAAGGGGATGGCGCAGCAGGTGTCTGATCTCTGGGATAAGGGAATGGAGCAGCAGGTGTCTGATCTCTGGGATAAGGGGATGGAGCAGCAGGTGTCTGATCACTGGGCTAAGGTGATGCAGGCGCAGGTGTCTCATCTCTGGGACCAGACGATGGACCAGCAGGTGTCTCATCTCTGTGACAAGGAGATGGAGCAGCAGGTGTCTGACCTCTGGGAAGATGATGGATCAGCAGGTGTCTGATGCTTTGGATAAGGAGATGGAGCAGCAGGCGTCTGATCCTTGGGACAAGGAGATGGAGCAGCAGGTGTCTGATCTCTGGGACAAGGGGATGGAGCAGCAGGTGTCTGATCCCTGGGACAAGGAAATGGAGCAGGAGGTTTCTGATCTCTGGGACAACGGGATGGAGCAGCAGGTGTATCCACTCTGGGACAAGGTGGTAGAGCAGCAGGTGTCTGATTGCTCGGACAAGGGGATGGAGGAGCAGGTGTCTGATCGCTCAGACAAGGGGATGGAGGAGCAGGTGTCTGATCTCTTGGGCAAGGCGATGGAGCAGCAGGTATCTGATCTCGGGACAAGGGGATGGAGTGCCAGGTGTGTGATGTTTGGGCAATGAGACGGCGCACCAGGTGTCTGATCTCTGAGAGAAACGGATGGAGCCGCCAGTGTCCGATCTCTGGGAGAAGGGGATGGCGCAGCAGGTGTCTGATCTCTGGGAAAAGGGGATCGAGCTGCAGGTGTCTGATCTCTGGGATAAGGGGATAGAGCAACAGGTGTCTGATCTCTGAGATAAGGGGATGGGGTAACAGGTGTCTGATTTCTGGGAAACGGAGAGGGAGCAGCATGTGTCTGAGCTCTGTGTCAAGGAGATGGAGCAGCATGTGTCTGATCTCTGGGACAAGGGGAAGGTGCAGCAGGTGTCTGATCTCTGGGACAAGAGGATGGAGCACAAAGTGTACGATCTCTGGGACAACGGGCTGGAGCAGCAGGTGTATCCGCTCTGCGACAAGGTGATGGAGCAGCAGGTTTCTGATCTCTTGGACAAGGAATTGGAGCAGCAGGTGTCTGATCTCTGGGACAATAGGTTGGCGCAGCAGGTGTATCCACTCTGGGACATGGTGATGGAGCAGCAGGTGTCTGATCTCTCGGACAAGGGGATGGAGGAACAGGTGTCTGATCTCTGTGACATGGGGATGGAGCAGCAGGTGTCTGATCTCTTGGACAAGGCGATGGAGCAGCAAGGCTCTGATCTCGGGATAAAGGGATGGAGTGCCAGGTGTGTGATCTTTGGGCAATGAGACGGCGCTCCAGGCGTCTGATCTCTGGGAGAAGGGGATGGAGCCTCCAGTGTCCGATCTCTGGGACAAGGGGATGGAGCAGCAGGTGTCTGATCTCTGGGATAAGGGAATGGAGCAGCAGGTGTCTGATCTCTGGGATAAGGGGATGGAGCAGCAGGTGTCTGAGCTCTGGGCTAAGGGGATGGAGGCGCAGGTGTCTCATCTCTGGGACAAGACGATGGAGCAGCAGGTGTCTGACCTCTGGGAAGATGATGGAGCAGCAGGTGTCTGATCTTTTGGACAAGAGATGGAGCATCAGGTGTCTCATCTCTGGGACAAGGGAATGTGGCAACAGGTGTCTGATCTCTGGGAAAAGGAGAGGGAGCAGCATGTGTCTGAACTCTGGGTCAAGGAGATGGAGCAGCAGGTGTCTGATCTCTGGGACAAGGTGATGGAGCAGCCAGTTTCTGACCTCTCGGAAGATGATGGAGCAGCAGGTGTCTGATACTTTGGACAAGGAGATGGAGCAGCAGGTGTCTGATCTCTTGGACAAGGGGAAGGTGCAGCAGGTGTCTGATCTCTGGGACAAGTGGATGGAGCACAAAATGTACGATCTCTGGGTAAAAGGGATGGAGCAGCAGTTGTCTGATATCTGGGAGAAGGAGAAGGAGCAGCAGATGTCTGATCACTGAGACAACGGGTTGGAGCAGCAGGTGTATCCTCTCTGCGACAAGGTGATGGAGCAGCACCTGTCTGACCTTTGGGGCAAGGAAATGGAACAGCAGGTGTCTGATCTCGGGATAAAGAGATGGATTGCCAGGTGTGTGATCTTTGGGCAATGAGACGTTGCTCCAGGTGTCTGATCTCTGGGAGAAGGGGATGGAGCCGCCAGTGTCCGATCTCTGGGACAAGCGGATGGAGCAGCAGCTGTCTGATCTCTGGGATAAGGGGATGGAGCAGCAGGTGTCTGATCTCTGGGACGATGGTGGAGCTCAGGTGACTGATCTCTGGGACGACGATAGAGCAGCAGGTGTCTGGTCTTTGGGCCAAGGGGATGGAGCAGCAGGTGTCCGATCTCTGGGACAAGGGGATGGCGCAGCAGGTGACCGATCTCAGGGATATGGTGATGGAGCAGCAGCTGTCTAATCTCTGGGGCAAGGGGAAGGTGCAGCAGACGTCTGATATCTGGGATGACGAAGAAGCAGCAGGTGTCTGGTCTTTGGGCCAAGGGGATGGAGCAGCAGGAGTCCGATCTCTGGGACAGGGGGATGGTGCAGCAGGTGTCCGATCTCTGGGATAAGGGGATGGAGCACAAAATGTACGATCTCTGGGTGAAAGGGATGGAGCAGCAGTTGTCTGATATCTGGGAGAAGGAGATGGAGCAGCAGATGTCTGATCTCTGAGACAACGGGTTGGAGCAGCAGGTGTATCCTCTCTGCGACAAGGTGATGGAGCAGCTGGTGTCTGATCTTTAGGGCAAGGAAATGGAGCAGCAAGTGTCTGATCTCTGGGACAATGGGTTGGAGCAGCAGGTGTATCCACTTTGAGACATGGTGATGGAACAGCAGGTGTCTGATCTCTCGGACAAGGGGATGGAGGAACAGGTGTCTGATCTCTGTGACATGGAGATGGAGCAGCAGGTGTCTGATCTCTTGGACAAGTCGATGGAGCAGCAGGTGTCTGATCTCGGGATAAAGGGATGGAGTGCCAGGTGTGTGATCTTTGGGCAATGTGACGGCACTCCAGGTGTCTGATCTCTGGGAGAAGGGGATGGAGCAGCAGGTGTCTGATCTCTGGGACAAGGAGATGGTGTAGCAGGTGTCTGATCTCCGGGACAAGAGGATGGAGCACAAGGTGTCCGATCTCTTGGTCAACGGGATGGAGCAGCAGGTGTCTGATCTCTAGGGCAAGAATCTGGAGCAGCAGGTGGCTGATCTCCGGGACAAGGGGTTGGACCAGCAGGCGTCGCCTCTCTGAGAGAAGGCAAGGGAGCAGCATGTGTCTGAACTCTGGGTCAAAAAGATGGAGCAGCCGGTATCTGATCTCGGGATAAAGAGATGGATTGCCAGGTGTGTGATCTTTGGGCAATGAGACGTTGCTCCAGGTGTCTGATCTCTGGGAGAAGGGGATGGAGCCGCCAGTGTCCGATCTCTGGGACAAGCGGATGGAGCAGCAGGTGTCTTGTCTTTGGGCCAAGGGGATGGAGCAGCAGGAGTCCGATCTCTGGGACAGGGGGATGGTGCAGCAGGTGTCCGATCTCTGGGATAAGGGGATGGAGCAGCAGGTGTCTGATCTCTGGGACAAGAGGATGGAGCACAAAATGTACGATCTCTGGGTGAAAGGGATGGAGCAGCAGTTGTCTGATATCTGGGAGAAGGAGATGGAGCAGCAGATGTCTGATCTCTGAGACAACGGGTTGGATCTGCAGGTGTATCCTCTCTGTGACAAGGTGATGGAGCAGCAGGTGTCTGATCTTTGGGGCAAGGAAATGGAGCAGCAGGTGTCTGATCTCTGGGACAATGGGTTGGAGCAGCAGGTGTATCCACTCTGAGACATGGTGTTGGAGCAGCAGGTGTCTGATCTCTCGGACAAGGGGATGAAGGAACAGGTGTCTGATCTCTGTGACATGGAGATGGAGCAGCAGGTGTCTGATCTCGGGATAAAGGGATGGAGTGCCAGGTGTGTGATCTTTGGGCAATGTGACGGCTCTCCAGGTGTCTGATCTCTGGGAGAAGGGGATGGAGCAGCAGGTGTCTGATCTCTTGGTCAAGGGGATGGACCAGCAGGTGTCTGATCTCTAGGGCAAGAATCTGGAGCAGCAGGTGGCTGATCTCCGGGACAAGGGGTTGGACCAGCAGGCGTCGCCTCTCTCAGAGAAGGCAAGGGAGCAGCATGTGTCTGAACTCTGGGTCAAAAAGATGGAGCAGCCGGTGTCTGATCTCTGGGACGATGGTGGAGCTCAGGTGACTGATCTCTGGGACGAAGATAGAGCAGCAGGTGTCTGGTCTTTCGGCCAAGCGGATGAAGCAGCAGGTGTCTGATTTCGGGAACAAGTGGATGGAGCACAAAGTGTACGATCTCTGGGTGAAAGGGATTGAGCAACAGTTGTCTGACATCTGGGAGAAGGAGATGGAGCAGCAGATGTCTGATCTCTGGAACAACGGGATGGAGCAGCAGGTGCATCCACTCTGGGACAAGGTGATAGAGCAGCAGGTGTCTGATCGCTCGGAAAAGGGGATGGAGGAGCAGGTGTCTGATCTCTGGGACATTGGGATTGAGCAGCAGGTGTCTGATCTCTGGGGTAAGGGGATGTAGTGCCAGGTGTGTGAACTTTGGGCAATGAGATGGCGCACCAGGTGTCTGATCTCTAGGAGATGCGGATGGAGCAGCAGGTGTCTGATCTCTGGGGTAAGGGGATGGAGCAGCAGGTGTCTGATCTCTGGGATAAAATGATGGAGGCGCAGGTGTCTCATCTCTGGGACACGGGGATGGAGCAGCAGGTGTCTGATCTCTGGGACAAGGGGATGGTGTAGCAGGTGTCTCATCTCTGGGACAAGGGGATGGAGCAGCAGGTGTCTGATCTCTGGGACAAGGGGATGGTGTAGCAGGTGTCTGATCGCTGGGACAAGGGAATGGAGCAGCAGGTGTCTGATCTCTGGGATAAGGGGATGGAGCAGCAGGTGTCTGATCTCTGGGAAAAGGGGATAGAGCAGCAGGTGTCTGATCTCTGGGATAAGGGGATGGGGCAACAAGTGTCTGATCACTGGGGAAATGAGAGGGAGCAGCATGTGTCTGAACTCTGGGTCAAGGAGATGGAGCAGCAGGTGTCTGATCTCTGGGATAAGGGGATGGAGCAGCAGGTGTCTGATCTCTGGGAAAAGGGGATAGAGCAGCAGGTGTCTGATCTCTGGGATAAGGGGATGGGGCAACAAGTGTCTGATCACTGGGAAAAGGAGAGGGAGCAGCATGTGTCTGAACTCTGGGTCAAGGAGATGGAGCAGCAGGTGTCTGATCTCTGGGACAAGGGGATGGAGCACAAGGTGTCCCAACTCTTGGTCAAGGGGATGGAGCATCAGGTGTCTGATCTCTAGGGCAAGAATGTGGAGCAGCAGGTGTCTGATATCTCGGACAACGGAACGGTGCAGCAGATGTCTGATCTCTGGGACGACGATGGAGCAGCAGGTGTCTGATCTCTGGGACAAGGGGAAGGTGCAGCAGCTGTCTGATCTCTGGGACAAGAGGATGGAGCACAAAGTGTCTGATCTTTGGGACAACGGGCTGGAGCAGCAGTTGCATCCGCTCTGCGACAAGGTGATGCAGCAGCAGGTGTCTGATATCTTGGACAAGGAATTGGAGCAGCATGTGTCTGATCTCTGGGATAATGGGTTGGAGCAGCAAGTGTATCCACTCTGGGACATGGTGATGGAGCAGCAGGTGTCTGATCTCGGGATAAAGGGATGGAGTGCCAGGTTTGTGATCTTTGGGCAATGAGACGGCGCTCCAGGTGTCTGATCTCTGGGAGAAGAGGATGGAGCCGCCAGTGTCCGATCTCTGGGACAAGGGGATGGAACAGCAGGTGTCTGATCTCTGGGATAAGGGAATGTTGCAGCAGGTGTCTGATCTCTGGGATAAGGGGATGGAGCAGCAGGTGTCTGATCTCTGGGCAAAGGGGATGGAGGCGCAGGTGTCTGATCTCTGGGGTAAGGGGATGGAGGCGCAGGTGTCTCATCTCTGGGACAAGACGATGGAGCAGCAGGTGTCTGACCTCTGGGAAGATGATGGAGCAGCAGGTGTCTGATCCTTTGGACAAGAGATGGAGCAGCAGGTGTCTGATCTCTGGGACAATGGAATGTGGCAACATGCGTCTGATCTCTGGGAAAAGGAGAGGGGGCAGCATGTGTCTGAACTCTGGGTCAAGGAGAAGGAGCAGCAGGTGTCTGATCTCTGGGACGATGAAGGAACTCAGGTGTCTGATCTCTGGGACAAGGGGATGGCGCAGCAGGTGTCTGATCTCTGGTATAAGGGAATGGAGCAGCAGGTGTCTGATCTCTGGGATAACGGGATGGAGCAGCAGGTGTCTGATCACTGGGCTAAGGTGATGCAGGCGCAGGTGTCTCATCTCTGGGACAAGACGATGGACCAGCAGGTGTCTCATCTCTGTGACAAGGAGATGGAGCAGCAGGTGTCTGATCTCTGGGACAACGGAATGTTGCAGCAGATGTCTGATCTCTGGGACGACGATGGAGCAGCAGGTGTCTGATCTCTGGGAGAAGCGGATGGAGCAGCAGGTGTCTGATCTCTGGGATAAGGGGATGGAGCAGCAGGTGTCTGATCTCTGGGACGATGGTGGAGCTCAGGTGACTGATCTCTGGGACGACGATAGAGCAGCAGGCGTCTGGTCTTTGGGCCAAGGGGATGGAGCAGCAGGTGTCCGATCTCTGGGACAAGGGAATGGCGCAGCAGGTGTCTGATCTCTAGGGCAAGAATCTGGAGCAGCAGGTGGCTGATCTCCGGGACAAGGGGTTGGACCAGCAGGCGTCGCCTCTCTCAGAGAAGGCAAGGGAGCAGCATGTGTCTGAACTCTGGGTCAAAAAGATGGAGCAGCCGGTGTCTGATCTCTGGGACGATGGTGGAGCTCAGGTGACTGATCTCTGGGACGAAGATAGAGCAGCAGGTGTCTGGTCTTTCGGCCAAGCAGATGAAGCAGCAGGTGTCTGATTTCGGGAACAAGTGGATGGAGCACAAAGTGTACGATCTCTGGGTGAAAGGGATTGAGCAACAGTTGTCTGACATCTAGGAGAAGGAGATGGAGCAGCAGATGTCTGATCTTTGGAACAACGGGATGGAGCAGCAGGTGCATCCACTCTGGGACAAGGTGATAGAGCAGCAGGTGTCTGATCGCTCGGAAAAGGGGATGGAGGAGCAGGTGTCTGATCTCTGGGACATTGGGATTGAGCAGCAGGTGTCTGATCTCTGGGGTAAGGGGATGCAGTGCCAGGTGTGTGAACTTTGGGCAATGAGACGGCGCACCAGGTGTCTGATCTCTAGGAGATGGGGATGGAGCAGCAGGTGTCTGATCTCTGGGGTAAGGGGATGGAGCAGCAGGTGTCTGATCTCTGGGATAAAATGATGGAGGTGCAGGTGTCTCATCTCTGGGACAAGGGGATGGAGCAGCAGGTGTCTGATCTCTGGGACAAGTGGATGGTGTAGCAGGTGTCTGATCGCTGGGACAAGGGAATGGAGCAGCAGGTGTCTGATCTCTGGGATAAGGGGATGGAGCAGCAGGTGTCTGATCTCTGGGAAAAGGGGATAGAGCAGCAGGTGTCTGATCTCTGGGATAAGGGGATGGGGCAACAAGTGTCTGATCACTGGGAAAAGGAGAGGGAGCAGCATGTGTCTGAACTCTGGGTCAAGGAGATGGAGCAGCAGGTGTCTGATCTCTGGGACAAGGGGATGGAGCACAAGGTGTCCCAACTCTTGGTCAAGGGGATGGAGCATCAGGTGTCTGATCTCTAGGGCAAGAATGTGGAGCAGCAGGTGTCTGATATCTCGGACAACGGAACGGTGCAGCAGATGTCTGATCTCTGGGACGACGATGGAGCAGCAGGTGTCTGATCTCTGGGACAAGGGGAAGGTGCAGCAGCTGTCTGATCTCTGGGACAAGAGGATGGAGCACAAAGTGTCTGATCTTTGGGACAACGGGCTGGAGCAGCAGTTGCATCCGCTCTGCGACAAGGTGATGCAGCAGCAGGTGTCTGATATCTTGGACAAGGAATTGGAGCAGCATGTGTCTGATCTCTGGGATAATGGGTTGGAGCAGCAAGTGTATCCACTCTGGGACATGGTGATGGAGCAGCAGGTGTCTGATCTCGGGATAAAGGGATGGAGTGCCAGGTTTGTGATCTTTGGGCAATGAGACGGCGCTCCAGGTGTCTGATCTCTGGGAGAAGAGGATGGAGCCGCCAGTGTCCGATCTCTGGGACAAGGGGATGGAACAGCAGGTGTCTGATCTCTGGGATAAGGGAATGTTGCAGCAGGTGTCTGATCTCTGGGATAAGGGGATGGAGCAGCAGGTGTCTGATCTCTGGGCAAAGGGGATGGAGGCGCAGGTGTCTGATCTCTGGGGTAAGGGGATGGAGGCGCAGGTGTCTCATCTCTGGGACAAGACGATGGAGCAGCAGGTGTCTGACCTCTGGGAAGATGATGGAGCAGCAGGTGTCTGATCCTTTGGACAAGAGATGGAGCAGCAGGTGTCTGATCTCTGGGACAATGGAATGTGGCAACATGCGTCTGATCTCTGGGAAAAGGAGAGGGGGCAGCATGTGTCTGAACTCTGGGTCAAGGAGAAGGAGCAGCAGGTGTCTGATCTCTGGGACGATGAAGGAACTCAGGTGTCTGATCTCTGGGACAAGGGGATGGCGCAGCAGGTGTCTGATCTCTGGTATAAGGGAATGGAGCAGCAGGTGTCTGATCTCTGGGATAACGGGATGGAGCAGCAGGTGTCTGATCACTGGGCTAAGGTGATGCAGGCGCAGGTGTCTCATCTCTGGGACAAGACGATGGACCAGCAGGTGTCTCATCTCTGTGACAAGGAGATGGAGCAGCAGGTGTCTGATCTCTGGGACAACGGAATGTTGCAGCAGATGTCTGATCTCTGGGACGACGATGGAGCAGCAGGTGTCTGATCTCTGGGAGAAGCGGATGGAGCAGCAGGTGTCTGATCTCTGGGATAAGGGGATGGAGCAGCAGGTGTCTGATCTCTGGGACGATGGTGGAGCTCAGGTGACTGATCTCTGGGACGACGATAGAGCAGCAGGCGTCTGGTCTTTGGGCCAAGGGGATGGAGCAGCAGGTGTCCGATCTCTGGGACAAGGGAATGGCGCAGCAGGTGTCTGATCTCTAGGGCAAGAATCTGGAGCAGCAGGTGGCTGATCTCCGGGACAAGGGGTTGGACCAGCAGGCGTCGCCTCTCTCAGAGAAGGCAAGGGAGCAGCATGTGTCTGAACTCTGGGTCAAAAAGATGGAGCAGCCGGTGTCTGATCTCTGGGACGATGGTGGAGCTCAGGTGACTGATCTCTGGGACGAAGATAGAGCAGCAGGTGTCTGGTCTTTCGGCCAA
The DNA here is from genome assembly GCF_030028105.1 of Mobula birostris. Lineage (NCBI taxonomy): Eukaryota > Metazoa > Chordata > Chondrichthyes > Myliobatiformes > Myliobatidae > Mobula > Mobula birostris. The sequence continues at coordinate 64,635 of NW_027274406.1, forward strand.
GCAGATGAAGCAGCAGGTGTCTGATTTCGGGAACAAGTGGATGGAGCACAAAGTGTACGATCTCTGGGTGAAAGGGATTGAGCAACAGTTGTCTGACATCTAGGAGAAGGAGATGGAGCAGCAGATGTCTGATCTTTGGAACAACGGGATGGAGCAGCAGGTGCATCCACTCTGGGACAAGGTGATAGAGCAGCAGGTGTCTGATCGCTCGGAAAAGGGGATGGAGGAGCAGGTGTCTGATCTCTGGGACATTGGGATTGAGCAGCAGGTGTCTGATCTCTGGGGTAAGGGGATGCAGTGCCAGGTGTGTGAACTTTGGGCAATGAGACGGCGCACCAGGTGTCTGATCTCTAGGAGATGGGGATGGAGCAGCAGGTGTCTGATCTCTGGGGTAAGGGGATGGAGCAGCAGGTGTCTGATCTCTGGGATAAAATGATGGAGGTGCAGGTGTCTCATCTCTGGGACAAGGGGATGGAGCAGCAGGTGTCTGATCTCTGGGACAAGTGGATGGTGTAGCAGGTGTCTGATCGCTGGGACAAGGGAATGGAGCAGCAGGTGTCTGATCTCTGGGATAAGGGGATGGAGCAGCAGGTGTCTGATCTCTGGGAAAAGGGGATAGAGCAGCAGGTGTCTGATCTCTGGGATAAGGGGATGGGGCAACAAGTGTCTGATCACTGGGAAAAGGAGAGGGAGCAGCATGTGTCTGAACTCTGGGTCAAGGAGATGGAGCAGCAGGTGTCTGATCTCTGGGACAAGGGAATGGTGTAGCAGGTGTCTGATCTCCGGGACAAGGGGATGGAGCACAATGTGTCCCAACTTTTGGTCAAGGGGATGGAGCATCAGGTGTCTGATCTCTAGGGCAAGAATGTGGAGCAGCAGGTGTCTGATATCTCGGACAACGGAATGGTGCAGCAGATGTCTGATCTCTGGGACGACGATGGAGCAGCAGGTGTCTGATCTCTGGGACAAGGGGAAGGTGCAGCAGCTGTCTGATCTCTGGGACAAGAGGATGGAGCACAAAGTGTCTGATCTCTGGGACAAGAGGATGGAGCACAAAGTGTCTGATCTTTGGGACAACGGGCTGGAGCAGCAGTTGTATCCGCTCTGCGACAAGGTGATGCAGCAGCAGGTGTCTGATATCTTGGACAAGGTATTGGAGCAGCATGTGTCTGATCTCTGGGATAATGGGTTGGAGCAGCAAGTGTATCCACTCTGGGACATGGTGATGGAGCAGCAGGTGCCTGATCTCGGGATAAAGGGATGGAGTGCCAGGTTTGTGATCTTTGGGCAATGAGACGGCGCTCCAGGTGTCTGATCTCTGGGAGAAGAGGATGGAGCCGCCAGTGTCCGATCTCTGGGACAAGGGGATGGAACAGCAGGTGTCTGATCTCTGGGATAAGGGAATGTTGCAGCAGGTGTCTGATCTCTGGGATAAGGGGATGGAGCAGCAGGTGTCTGATCTCTGGGCAAAGGGGATGGAGGCGCAGGTGTCTGATCTCTGGGGTAAGGGGATGGAGGCGCAGGTGTCTCATCACTGGGACAAGACGATGGAGCAGCAGGTGTCTGACCTCTGGGAAGATGATGGAGCAGCAGGTGTCTGATCCTTTGGACAAGAGATGGAGCAGCAGGTGTCTGATCTCTGGGACAATGGAATGTGGCAACATGCGTCTGATCTCTGGGAAAAGGAGAGGGAGCAGAATGTGTCTGAACTCTGGGTCAAGGAGAAGGAGCAGCAGGTGTCTGATCTCTGGGACGATGAAGGAACTCAGGTGTCTGATCTCTGGGACAAGGGGATGGCGCAGCAGGTGTCTGATCTCTGCGATAAGGGAATGGAGCAGCAGGTGTCTGATCTCTGGGATAAGGGGATGGAGCAGCAGGTGTCTGATCACTGGGCTAAGGTGATGCCGGCGCAGGTGTCTCATCTATGGGACAAGACGATGGACCAGCAGGTGTCTCATCTCTGTGACAAGGAGATGGAGCAGCAGGTGTCTGATCTCTGGGACAAGGGAATGGGGCAACAGGTGTCTGATCTCTGGGACGATGATGGAGCTCATGTGTCCGATCTCTTGGTCAAGGGGATGGAGCAGCAGGTGTCTGATCTCTATGCAAGAATGTGGAGCAGCAGGTGTCTGATTTCCGGAACAAGGGGATGGACCAGCAGACGTCGCCTCTCTGAGAGAAGGCGATGGAGCAGCAGGTGTCTGATCTCTGGGATGACGATGGAGCAGCAGGTGTCTGGCCTTTGGGCCAAGGGGATGGGGCAGCAGGTGTCCGATCTCTGGGACAAGGGGATGGCGCAGCAGGTGACCGATCTCTGGGATAAGGTGATGGAGCAGCAGCTGTCTAATCTCTGGGACAAGGGGAAGGTGCAGCAGATGTCTGATATCTGGGATGACGATGGAGCAGCAGGTGTCTGGTCTTTGGGCCAAGGGAATGGAGCAGCAGGAGTCCGACCTCTGGGACAGGGGGATGGTGCAGCAGGTGTCCGATCTCTGGGATAAGGGGATGGAGCAGCAGATGTCTGTTCTCTGGGACAATGGGAAGGTGCAGCAGGTGTCTGATCTCTGGGACAAGAGGATGGAGCACAAAATGTATGATCTCTGGGTGAAAGGGATGGAGCAGCAGTTCTCTGATATCTGGGAGAAGAAGATGGAGCAGCAGATGTCTGATCTCTGAGACAACGGGTTGGAGCAGCAGGTTTATCCTCTCTGCGACAAGGTGATGGAGCAGCAGGTGTCTGATCTTTGGGGCAAGGAAATGGAGCAGCAGGTGTCTGATCTCTGGGACAATGGGTTGGAGCAGAAGGTGTATCCAGTCTGGGACATGGTGATGGAGCAGCAGGTGTCTGATCTCTCGGACAAGGGGATGGAGGAACATGTGTCTGATCTCTGTGACATGGAGATGGAGCAGCAGGTGTTTGATCTCTTGGACAAGTCGATGGAGCAGCAGGTGTCTGATCTCGGGATAAAGGGATGGAGTGCCAGGTGTGTGATCTTTGGGCAATGTGACTGCGCTCCAGGTGTCTGATCTCTGGGAGAAGGGGATGGAGCCAAAGATGTACGATCTCTGGGGCAAGGGGATGGCGCAGCAGGTGTATTCTCTCCGGGACAAGGTGATGGAGCAGTAGGTGTCTGATCTCTTGGGCAATGCAATGGAGCAGCAGGTGTCTGATCTCTGGGATAAGGGGATAGAGCAGCAGATGTCTGATCTCTGGGATAAGGGGATGCGGCACCAAGTGTCTGATCTCTGGGAAAAGGAGAGGGAGCAGCATGTGTCTGAACTCTGGATCAAAAAGATGGAGCAGCAGGTGTCTGATCTCTTGGACAAGTCGATGGAGCAGCAGGTGTCTGATCTCGGGATAAAGGGATGGAGTGCCAGTTGTGTGATCTTTGGGCAATGTGACGGCACTCCAGGTGTCTGATCTCTGGGAGAAGGGGATGGAGCAGCAGGTGTCTGATCTCTGGGACAAGGAGATGGTGTAGCAGGTGTCTGATCTCCGGGACAAGAGGATGGAGCACAAGGTGTCCGATCTCTTGGTCAACGGGATGGAGCAGCAGGTGTCTGATCTCTAGGGCAAGAATCTGGAGCAGCAGGTGGCTGATCTCCGGGACAAGGGGTTGGACCAGCAGGCGTCGCCTCTCTGAGAGAAGGCGAGGGAGCAGCATGTGTCTGAACACTGGGTCAAAAAGATGGAGCAGCAGGTGTCTAATCACTGGGACGATGGTGGAGCTCTGTTGACTGATCTCTGGGACGAAGATAGAGCAGCAGGTGTCTGGTCTTTCGGCCAAGGGAATGAAGCAGCAGGTGTCTGATCTCTGGAACAAGTGGATGGAGTACAAAGTGTACGATCTCTGGGTGAAAGGGATTAAGCAACAGTTGTCTGATATCTGGGAGAAGGAGATGGAGCAGCAGATGTCTGATCTCTGGAACAACGGGATGGAGCAGCAGGTGCATCCACTCTGGGACAAGGTGATAGAGCAGCAGGTGTCTGATCGCTCGGAAAGGGGGATGGAGGAGCAGGTGTCTGATCTCTGGGACATGGGGATGGAGCAGCAGGTGTCTGATCTCGGGACAAGGGGATGGAGTGCCAGGCGTGTGAACTTTGGGCAATGAGACGGCGCACCAGGTGTCTGATCTCTAGGAGATGGGGATGGAGCAGCAGGTGTTTGATCTCTGGGGTAAGGGGATGGAGCAGCAGGTGTCTGATCTCTGGGATAAAATGATGGAGGCGCAGGTGTCTCATCTCTGGGACAAGGGGATGGAGCAGCAGGTGTCTGATCTCTGGGACAAGGGGATGGTGTAGCAGGTGTCTGATCGCTGGGACAAGGGGATGCAGCAGCAGGTGTCTGATCTCTGGGATAAGGGGATGGAGCAGCAGGTTTCTGATCTCTGGGAAAAGGGGATAGAGCAGCAGGTGTCTGATCTCCGGGATAAGGGGATAGGGCAACAAGTGTCTGATCACTGGGTAAAGGAGAGGGAGCAGCATGTGTCTGAACTCTGGGTCAAGGAGATGGAGCAGCAGATGTCTGATCTCTGAGACAACGGGTTGGAGCAGCAGGTTTATCCTCTCTGCGACAAGGTGATGGAGCAGCAGGTGTCTGATCTTTGGGGCAAGGAAATGGAGCAGCAGGTGTCTGATCTCTGGGACAATGGGTTGGAGCAGCAGGTGTATCCAGTCTGGGACATGGTGATGGAGCAGCAGGTGTCTGATCTCTCGGACAAGGGGATGGAGGAACAGGTGTCTGATCTCTGTGACATGGAGATGGAGCAGCAGGTGTTTGATCTCTTGGACATGTCGAAGGAGCAGCAGGTGTCTGATCTCGGGACAAGGGGATGGAGTGCCAGGCGTGTGAACTTTGGGCAATGAGACGGCGCACCAGGTGTCTGATCTCTGGGAGAAGAAGATGGAGCAGCAGATATCTGATCTCTGGAACAACGGGATGGAGCAGCAGGTGCATCCACTCTGGGACAAGGTGATAGAGCAGCAGGTGTCTGATCGCTCGGAAAGGGGGATGGTGGAGCAGGTGTCTGATCTCTGGGACATGGGGATGGAGCAGCAGGTGTCTGATCTCGGGACAAGGGGATGGAGTGCCAGGCGTGTGAACTTTGAGCAATGAGTCGGCGCACCAGGTGTCTGATCTCTAGGAGATGGGGATGGAGCAGCAGGTGTCTGATCTCTGGGGTAAGGGGATGGAGCAGCAGGTGTCTGATCTCTGGGATAAAATGATGGAGGCGCAGGTGTCTCATCTCTGGGACAAGGGGATGGATCAGCAGGTGTCTGATCTCTGGGACAAGGGGATGGTGTAGCAGGTGTCTGATCGCTGGGACAAGGGGATGGAGCAGCAGGTGTCTGATCTCTGGGATAAGGGGATGGAGCAGCAGGTGTCTGATCTCTGGGAAAAGGGGATAGAGCAGCAGGTGTCTGATCTCTGGGATAAGGGGATAGGGCAACAAGTGTCTGATCACTGGGAAAAGGAGAGGGAGCAGCATGTGTCTGAACTCTGGGTCAAGGAGATGGAGCAGCAGGTGTCTGATCTCTGGGACAAGGGGATGGTGTAGCAGGTGACCAATCTCTGGGATAAAGTGACGGAGCAGCAGCTGTCTAATCTCTGGGACAAGGGGAAGGTGCAGCAGATGTCTGATATCTGGGACGACGATGGAGCAGCAGGTGTCTGGTCTTTGGGCCAAGGGGATGGAGCAGCAGGAGTCCGACCTCTGGGACAGGGGGATGGTGTAGCAGGTGTCTGATCTCCAGGACAAGGGGATGGAGCTCAAGGTGTCCCATCTCTTGGTCAAGGGGATGGAGCATCAGGTGTCTGATCTCTAGGGCAAGAATGTGGAGCAGCAGGTGTCTGATATCTAGGACAACGGAATGGTGCGGCAGATGTCTGATCTCTGGGACGACGATGGAGCAGCAGGTGTCTGATCTCTGGGACAAGGGGAAGGTGCAGCAGCTGTCTGATCTCTGGGACAAGAGGATGGAGCACAAAGTGTCTGATCTCTGCGACAACGGGCTGGAGCAGCAGGTGTATCCGCTCTGCGACAAGGTGATGCAGCAGCAGGTGTCTGATATCTTGGACAAGGAATTGGAGCAGCATATGTCTGATCTCTGGGATAATGGGTTGGAGCAGCAGGTGTATCCACTCTGGGACATGGTGATGGAGCAGCAGGTGTCTGATCTCGGGATAAAGGGATGGAGTGCCAGGTTTGTGATCTTTGGGCAATGAGACGGCGCTCCAGGTGTCTGATCTCTGGGAGAAGAGGATGGAGCCGCCAGTGTCCAATCTCTGGGACAAGGGGATGGAGCAGCAGGTGTCTGATCTCTGGGATAAGGGAATGGAGCAGCAGGTGTCTGATCTCTGGGATAAGGGGATGGAGCAGCAGGTGTCTGATCTCTGGACAAAGGGGATGGAGGCGCAGGTGTCTGATCTCTGGGGTAAGGGGATGGAGGCGCAGGTGTCTCATCTCTGGGACAAGACGATGGAGCAGCAGGTATCTGACCCATGGGAAGATGATGGAGCAGCAGGTGTCTGATCCTTTGGACAAGAGATGGAGCAGCAGGTGTCTGATCTCTGGGACAATGGAATGTGGCAACAGGTGTCTGATCTCTGGGAAAAGGAGAGGGAGCAGCATGTGTCTGAACTCTGGGTCAAGGAGATGGCGCAGCAGGTGTCTGATCTCTGGCATAAGGGAATGGAGCAGCACGTGTCTGATCTCTGGGATAAGGGGATGGAGCAGCAGATGTCTGATCACTGGGCTAAGGTGATGGAGGCGCAGGTGTCTCATCTCTGGGACAAGACGATGGAGCAGCAGGTGTCTAATCTCTGTGACAAGGAGATGGAGCAGCAGGTGTCTGACCTCTGGGAAGATGATGGATCAGCAGGTGTCTGATGCTTTGGATAAGGAGATGGAGCAGCAGGCGTCTGATCTCTGGGACAAGGGAATGGGGCAACAGGTGTCTGATCTCTGGGAAAAGTAGAGGGAGCAGCATGTGTCTGAACTCTGGGTTAAGGAGATGGAGCAGCAGGTGTCTGATCTCTGGGACAAGGTGATGGAGCAGCAGGTGTCTGACCTCTGGGAAGATGATGGAGCAGCAGGCGTCTGACCTCTGGGACGATGATGGAGCTCAGGTGTCCGATCTCTTGGTCAAGGGGATGGAGCAGCAGGTGTCTGATCTCTATGCAAGAATATGCAGCAGCAGGTGTCTGATTTCCGGAACAAGGGGATGGACCAGCAGACGTCGCCTCTCTGAGAGAAGGCGATGGAGCAGCAGGTGTCTGATCTCTTGGACAATGGAATGGTGCAGCAGATGTCTGATATCTGGGACGACGATGGAGCAGCAGGTGTCTGGTCTTTGGGCCAAGGGGATGGGGCAGCAGGTGTCCGATCTCTGGGACAAGGGGATGGCGCAGCAGGTGACCGATCTCTGGGATAAGGTGATGGAGCAGCAGCTGTCTAATCTCTGGGACAAGGGGAAGGTGCAGCAGGTGTCTGATCTCTGGGACAAGAGGATGGAGCACAAAATGTACGATCTCTGGGTGAAAGAGATGGAGCAGCAGTTGTCTGATATCTGGGAGAAGGAGATGGAGCAGCAGATGTCTGATCTCTGAGACAATGGGTTGGAGCAGCAGGTTTATCCTCTCTCCGACAAAGTGATGGAGCAGCAGGTGTCTGATCTTTGGGGCAAGGAAATGGAGCAGCAGGTGTCTGATCTTTGGGGCAAGGAAATGAGCAGCAGGTGTCTGATCTCTGGGACAATGGGTTGGAGCAGCAGGTGTATCCAGTCTGGGACATGGTGATGGAGCAGCAGGTGTCTGATCTCTCGGACAAGTGGATGGAGGAACAGGTGTCTGATCTCGGGATAAAGGGATGGAGTGCCAGGTGTGTGATCTTTGGGTAATGTGACAGCGCTCCAGGTGTCTGATCTCTGGGAGAAGGGGATGGAGCCAAAGATGTCCGATCTCTGGGGCAAGGGGATGGCGCAGCAGGTGTCTGATCTCTGGGATAAGGGGATAGAGCAGCAGATGTCTGATCTCTGGATAAGGGGATGGGGCACCAGGTGTCTGATCTCTGGGAAAAGGAGAGGGAGCAGCATGTGTCTGAACTCTGGATCAAAAAGATGGAGCAGCAGGTGTCTGATCTCTTGGACAAGTCGATGGAGCAGCAGGTGTCTTCTCGGGATAAAGGGATGGAGTGCCAGGTGTGTGATCTTTGGCAATGTGACGGCACTCCAGGTGTCTGATCTCTGGGAGAAGGGATGGAGCAGCAGGTGTCTGATCTCTGGGACAAGGAGATGTGTAGCAGGTGTCTGATCTCCGGGATAAGAGGATGGAGCACAAGGTGTCCGATCTCTTGGTCAACGGGATGGAGCAGCAGGTGTCTGATCTCTAGGGCAGGAATCTGGAGCAGCAGGTGGCTGATCTCCGGGACAAGGGGTTGGACCAGCAGGCGTCGCCTCTCTGAGAGAAGGCGAGGGAGCAGCATGTGTCTGAACTCAGGGTCAAAAAGATGGAGCAGCCATTGTCTGATCTCTGGGACGATGGTGGAGCTCAGGTGACTGATCTCTGGGACGAAGATAGAACAGCAGGTGTCTGGTCTTTCGGCCAAGGGGATGAAGCAGCAGGTGTCTGATCTCTGGAACAAGTGGATGGAGCACAAACTGTGCGATCTCTGGGTGAAAGGATTGAGCAACAGTTGTCTGATATCTGGGAGAAGGAGATGGAGCAGCAGATGTCTAATCTCTGGAACAACGGGATGGAGCAGCAGGTGCATCCACTCTGGGACAAGGTGATAGAGCAGCAGCTGTCTGATCGCTCGGAAAGGGGGATGGAGGAGCAGTTGTCTGATCTCTGGGACATGGGGATGGAGCAGCAGGTGTCTGATCTCGGGACAAGGGGATGGAGTGCCAGGTGTGTGAACTTTGGGCAATGAGACGGCGCACTAGGTGTCTGATCTCTAGGAGATGGGGATGGAGCAGCAGGTGTCTGATCTCTGGGGTAAGGGGATGGAGCAGCAGGTGTCTGATCTCTGGGATAAAATGATGGAGGCGCAGGTGTCTCATCTCTGGGACAAGGGGATGGAGCAGCAGGTGTCTGATCTCTGGGACAAGGGATGGTGTAGCAGGTGTCTGATCGCTGGGACAAGGGGATGGAGCAGCAGGTGTCTGATCTCTGGGATAAGGGGATGGAGCAGCAGGTGTCTGATCTCTGGGAAAAGGGGATAGAGCAGCAGGTGTCTGATCTCTGGGATAAGGGGATGGGGCAACAAGTGTCTGATCACTGGGAAACGGAGAGGGAGCAGCATGTGTCTGAACTCTGGGTCAAGGAGATGGAGCAGCAGGTGTCGGATCTCTGGGACAAGGGGATGATGTAGCAGGTGTCTGATCTCCGGGATAAGGGAATGGAGCAGCAGGTGTCTGATCTCTGGGATAAAACGATGGAGGCGCAGGTGTCTCATCTCTGGGACAAGGGGATGGAGCAGCAGGTGTCTGATCTCTGGGACAAGGGGATGGTGTAGCAGGTGTCTGATCGCTGGGACAGGGGGATGGTGCAGCAGGTGTCCGATCTCTGGGATAAGGGGTTGGAGCAGCAGGTGTCTGATCTCTGGGACAAAGGGAAGGTGCAGCAGGTGTCTGATCTCTGGGACAAGAGGATGGAGCACAAAATGTACGATCTCTGGGTGAAAGGGATGGAGCAGCAGTTGTCTGAAATCTGGGAGAAGGAGATGGAGCAGCAGATGTCTGATCTCTGAGACAACGGGTTGGAGCAGCAGGTGTATCCTCTCTGCGACAAGGTGATGGAGCAGCAGGTGTCTGATCTTTGGGGCAAGGAAATGGAGCAGCAGGTGTCTGATCTCTGGGACAATGGGTTGGAGCAGCAGGTGTATCCACTCTGAGACATGGTAATGGAGCAGCAGGTGTCTGATCTCTCGGACAAGGGGATGGAGGAACAGGTGTCTGATCTCGGGATAAAGGGATGGAGTGCCATGTGTGTGATCTTTGGGCAATTTGACGGCACTCCAGGTGTCTGATCTCTGGGAGAAGGGGATGGAGCAGCAGGTGTCTGATCTCCGGGACAAGAGGATGGAGCACAAGGTGTCCGATCTCTTGGTCAAGGGGATGGAGCAGCAGGTGTCTGATCTCTAGGGCAAGAATCTGGAGCAGCAGGTGGCTGATCTCCGGGACTAGGGGTTGGACCAGCAGGTGTCGCCTCTATGAGAGAAGGCAAGGGAGCAGCATGTGTCTGAACTCTGGGTCAAAAAGACGGAGCAGCCGGTGTCTGATCTCTGAGACGATGGTGGAGCTCAGGTGACTGATCTCTGGGACGAAGATAGAGCAGCAGGTGTCTGGTCTTTCGGCCAAGCGGATGAAGCAGCAGGTGTCTGATTTCTGGAACAAGTGGATGGAGCATAAAGTGTACGATCTCTGGGTGAAAGGGATTGAGCAACGGTTGTCTGACATCTGGGAGAAGGAGATGGAGCAGCAGATGTCTGATTTCTGGAACAACCGGATGGAGCAGCAGGTGCATCCACTCTGGGACAAGGTGATAGAGCAGCAGGTGTCTGATCGCTCGGAAAGGGGGATGGAGGAGCAGGTGTCTGATCTCTGTGACATGGGGATGGAGCAGCAGGTGTCTGATCTCGGGACAAGGGGATGGAGTGCCAGGTGTGTGAACTTTGGGCAATGAAACGGCGCACCAGGTGTCTGATCTCTAGGAGATGGGGTGGAGCAGCAGGTGTCTGATCTCTGGGGTAAGGGGATGGAGCAGCAGGTGTCTGATCTCTGGGATAAAATGATGGAGGCGCAGGTATCTCATCTCTGGGACAAGGGGATGGAGCAGCAGGTGTCTGATCTCTGGGACAAGGGGATGGTGTAGCAGGTGTCTGATCGCTGGGACAAGGGGATGGAGCAGCAGGTGTCTGATCTCTGGGATAAGGGGATGGAGCAGCAGGTGTCTGATCTCTGTGAAAAGGGGATAGAGCAGCAGGTGTCTGATCTCTGGGATAAGGGGATGGGGCAACAAGTGTCTGATCTCTGGGCAAAGGGGATGGAGGCGCAGGTGTCTGATCTCTGGGGTAAGGGGATGGAGGCGCAGGTGTCTCATCTCTGGGACAAGACGATGGAGCAGCAGTTGTCTGACCTCTGGGAAGATGATGGAGCAGCAGGTGTCTGATCCTTTGGACAAGAGATGGAGCAGCAGGTGTCTGATCTCTGGGACAATGGAATGTGGCAACAGGTGTCTGATCTCTGGGAAAAGGAGAGGGAGCAGCATGTGTCTGAACTCTGGGTCAAGGAGATGGAGCAGCAGGTGTCTGATCTCTGGGACGATGAAGGAACTCAGGTGTCTGATCTCTGGGACAAGGGGATGGCGCAGCAGGTGTCTGATCTCTGGGATAAGGGGATGGAGCAGCAGGTGTCTGATCACTGGGCTAAGGTGATGGAGGCGCAGGTGTCTCATCTCTGTGACAAGACGATGGACCAGCAGCTGTCTCATCTCTGTGACAAGGAGATGGAGCAGCAGGTGTCTGACCTCTGGGAGGATGATGGATCAGCAGGTGTCTGATGCTTTGGATAAGGAGATGGAGCAGCAGGCGTCTGATCCTTGGGACAAGGAGATGGAGCAGCAGGTGTCTGATCTCTGGGACAAGGGAATGGGGCAACAGGTGTCTGATCTCTGGGACGATGATGGAGCTCAGGTGTCCGATCTCTTGGTCAAGGGGATGGAGCAGCAGGTGTCTGATCTCTATGCAAGAATGTGGAGCAGCAGGTGTCTGATTTCCGGAACAAGGGGATGGACCAGCAGACGTCGCCTCTCTGAGAGAAGACGATGGAGCAGCAGGTTTCTGATATCTCGGACAATGGAATGGTGCAGCAGATGTCTGATATCTGGGACGACGATGGAGCAGCAGGTGTCTGGTCTTTGGGCCAAGGGAATGGGGCAGCAGGTGTCCGATCTCTGGGACAAGGGGATGGCGCAGCAGGTGTATTCTCTCCGGGACAAGGTGATGGAGCAGTAGGTGTCTGATCTCTTGGGCAATGCGATGGAGCAGCAGGTGTCTGATCTCTGGGATAAGGGGATAGAGCAGCAGATGTCTGATCTCTGGGATAAGGGGATGGGGCACCAGGTGTCTGATCTCTGGGAAAAGGAGAGGGAGCAGCATGTGTCTGAACTCTGGATCAAAAAGATGGAGCAGCAGGTGTCTGATCTCTTGGACAAGTCGATGGAGCAGCAGGTGTCTGATCTCGGGATAAAGGGATGGAGTGCCAGGTGTGTGATCTTTGGGCAATGTGACGGCACTCCAGGTGTCTGATCTCTGGGAGAAGGGGATGGAGCAGCAGGTGTCTGATCTCTGGGACAAGGAGATGGTGTAGCAGGTGTCTGATCTCCGGGACATGAGGATGGAGCACAAGGTGTCCGATCTCTTGGTCAAGGGGATGGAGCAGCAGGTGTCTGATCTCTAGGGCAAGAATCTGGAGCAGCAGGTGGCTGATGTCCGGGACAAGGGGTTGGACCAGCAGGCGTCGCCTCTCTGAGAGAAGGCGAGGGAGCAGCATGTGTCTGTACTCTGGGTCAAAAAGATGGAGCAGCCGGTGTCTGATCTCTGGGACGAAGATAGAGCAGCAGGTGTCTGGTCTTTCGGCCAAGGGAATGAAGCAGCAGGTGTCTGATCTCTGGAACAAGTGGATGGAGCACAAAGTGTACGATCTCTGGGTGAAAGGGATTGAGCAACAGTTGTCTGATATCTGGGAGAAGGAGATGGAGCAGCAGATGTCTGATCTCTGGAACAACGGGATGGAGCAGCAGGTGCATCCACTCTGGGACAAGGTGATAGAGCAGCAGGTGTCTGATCGCTCGGAAAGGGGGATGGAGGAGCAGGTGTCTGATCTCTGGGACATGGGGATGGAGCAGCAGGTGTCTGATCTCGGGACAAGGGGATGGAGTGCCAGGCGTGTGAACTTTGGGCAATGAGACGGCGCACCAGGTGTCTAATCTCTAGGTGATGGGGATGGAGCAGCAGGTGTCTGATCTCTGGGGTAAGGGGATGGAGCAGCAGGTGTCTGATCTCTGGGATAAAATGATGGAGGCGCAGGTGTCTCATCTCTGGAACAAGGGGATGGAGCAGCAGGTGTCTGATCTCTTGGACAAAGGGATGGTGTAGCAGGTGTCTGATCGCTGGGACAAGGGGATGGAGCAGCAGGTGTCTGATCTCTGGGATAAGGGGATGGAGCAGCAGGTGTCTCATCTCTGGAACAAGGGGATGGAGCAGCAGGTGTCTGATCTCTTGGACAAAGGGATGGTGTACATTTGTCTGAACTCTGGGTCAAGGAGATGGAGCAGCAGGTGTCTGATCTCTGGGACAAGGGGAAGGTACAGCAGCTGTCTGATCTCTGGGACAAGAGGATGGAGCACAAAGTGTCTGATCTCTGGGACAACGGGCTGGAGCAGCAGGTGTATCCGCTCTGCGACAAGGTGATGCAGCAGCAGGTGTCTGATATCTTGGACAAGGAATTGGAGCAGCATGTGTCTGATCTCTGGGATAATGGGTTGGAGCAGCAGGTGTATCCACTCTGGAACATGGTGATGGAGCAGCAGGTGTCTGATCTCGGGATACAGGGATGGAGTGCCAGGTTTGTGATCTTTGGGCAATGAGACGGCGCTCCAGGTGTCTGATCTCTGGGAGAAGAGGATGGAGCCGCCAGTGTCCGATCTCTGGGACAAGGGGATGGAGCAGCAGGTGTCTGATCTCTGGGATAAGGGAATGGAGCAGCAGGTGTCTGATCTCTGGGATAAGGGGATGGAGCAGCAGGTGTCTGATCTCTGGGGTAAGGGGATGGAGGCGCAGGTGTCTCATCTCTGGGACAAGACGATGGAGCAGCAGGTGTCTGACCTCTGGGAAGATGATGGAGCAGCAGGTGTCTGGCCTTTGGGCCAAGGGGATGGGGCAGCAGGTGTCCGATCTCTGGGACAAGGGGATGGCGCAGCAGGTGACCGATCTCTGGGATAAGGTGATGGAGCAGCAGCTGTCTAATCTCTGGGACAAGGGGAAGGTGCAGCAGATGTCTGTTATCTGGGACGACGATGGAGCAGCAGGTGTCTGGTCTTTGGGCCAAGGGGATGGAGCAGCAGGAGTCCGATCTCTGGGACAGGGGGATGGTGCAGTAGGTGTCCGATCTCTGGGATAAGGGGATGGAGCAGCAGGTGTCTGTTCTCTGGGACAAGGAGAAGGTGCAGCAGGTGTCTGATCTCTGGGACAAGAGGATGGAGCACAAAATGTACGATCTCTGGGTGAAAGGGATGGAGCAGCAGTTGTCTGATATCTGGGAGAAGGAGATGGAGCAGCAGATGTCTGATCTCTGAGACAACGGGTTGGAGCAGCAGGTGTATCCAGTCTGGGACACGGTGATGGAGCAGCAGGTGTCTAATCTCTGGGACAAGGGGAAGGTGCAGCAGATGTCTGTTATCTGGGACGACGATGGAGCAGCAGGTGTCTGGTCTTTGGGCCAAGGGGATGGAGCAGCAGGAGTCCGATCTCTGGGACAGGGGGATGGTGCAGTAGGTGTCCGATCTCTGGGATAAGGGGATGGAGCAGCAGGTGTCTGTTCTCTGGGACAAGGAGAAGGTGCAGCAGGTGTCTGATCTCTGGGACAAGAGGATGGAGCACAAAATGTACGATCTCTGGGTGAAAGGGATGGAGCAGCAGTTGTCTGATATCTGGGAGAAGGAGATGGAGCAGCAGATGTCTGATCTCTGAGACAACGGGTTGGAGCAGCAGGTGTATCCAGTCTGGGACATGGTGATGGAGCAGCAGGTGTCTGATCTCTCGGACAAGGGGATGGAGGAACTGGTGTCTGATCTCTGTGACATGGAGATGGAGCAGCAGGTGTTTGATCTCTTGGACAAGTCGATGGAGCAGTAGGTGTCTGATCTCGGGATAAAGGGATGGAGTGCCAGGTGTGTGATCTTTGGGCAATGTGACGGCGCTCCAGGTGTCTGATCTCTGGGAGAAGGGGATGGAGCCAAAGATGTCCGATCTCTGGGGCAAGGGGATGGCGCAGCAGGAGTCTGATCTCTGGGATAAGGGGATACAGCAGCAGATGTCTGATCTCTGGGATAAGGGGATGGGGCACCAGGTGTCTGATCTCTGGGAAAAGGAGAGGGAGCAGCATGTGTCTGAACTCTGGATCAAAAAGATGGAGCAGCAGGTGTCTGATCACTTGGACAAGTCGATGGAGCAGCAGGTGTCTGATCTCGGGATAAAGGGATGGAGTGCCAGGTGTGTGATCTTTGGGCAATGTGACGGCACTCCAGGTGTCTGATCTCTGGGAGAAGGGGATGGAGCAGCAGGTGTCTGATCTCTGGGACAAGGAGATGGTGTAGCAGATGTCTGATCTCCGGGACAAGAGGATGGAGCACAAGGTGTCCGATCTCTTGGTCAAGGGGATGGAGCAGCAGGTGTCTGATCTCTAGGGCTAGAATCTGGAGCACCAGGTGGCTGATCTCCAGGACAAGGGGTTGGACCAGCAGGCGTCGCCTCTCTGAGAGAAGGCGAGGGAGCAGCATGTGTCTGAACTCTGGGTCAAAAAGATGGAGCAGCAGGTGTCTGATCTCTGGGACGATGGTGGAGCTCAGGTGACTGATCTCTGGGACGACGATAGAGCAGCAGGTGTCTGGTCTTTGGGCCAAGGGGATGGAGCAGCAGGTGTCTGATCTCTGGAACAAGTGGATGAAGCACAAATGTACGATCTCTGGGTGAAAGGAATTGAGCAGCAGTTGTCTGATATCTGGGAGAAGGAGATGGAGCAGCAGATGTCTGATCTCTGGAACAACGGGATGGAGCAGCAGGTGTCTGATCTCTGGGACAAGGGAATGGGGCAACAGGTGTCTGATCTCTGGGAAAAGAAGAGGGAGCAGCATGTTTCTGAACTCTGAGTCAAGGAGATGGAGCAGCATGTGTCTGACCTCTGCGACGAGGATTGAGCTCAGGTGTCTGATCTCTGGGACAAGGGGATGGAGCAGCAGGTGTCTGATCGCTGGGACAAGTGGATGGGGCAACAGGTGTCTGATCTCTGGGAAAAGGAGAGGGAGCAGCATGTGTCTGAACTCTGGGTCAAGGAGATGTAGCAGCAGGTGTCTGATCTCTGGGACATGGGCATGGGGTAGCAGGTTTCTGATCTCCGGGACAAGGGGATGGAGGACAAGGTGTACGATCTCTGGGTCAAAGGGATGGAGCAGGAGTTGTCTGATGTCTGGGAGAAGGAGATGGAGCAGCAGGTGCATCCTCTCTGGGACCACGTGATGGAGCATCAGGTGTCTGATCTCTCAGAAAAGGGGATGGAGGAACAGTTGTCTGATCTCTGGGAAAAGGAGAGGGAGCAGCATGTGTCTGACCTCTGGGTCAAGGAGATGGAGCTGCAGGTGTCTGATCTCTGCAACGAGGATTGAGCTCAGGTGTCTGATCTCTTGGACAAGGTGATGGAGCGGCAGGTGTCTGATCGCTGGGACAAGGGGATGGGGCAAAAGGTGTGTGATCTCTGGGAAAAGGAGAGGGAGCAGCATGTGTCTGAACTCTGGGTCAAGGAGATGTAGCAGCAGGTGTCTGATCTCTGGGACATGGGCATGGTGTAGCAGGTGTCTGATCTCCGAGACAAGGGGATGGAGGACAAGGTGTACGATCTCTGGGTCAAAGGGATGGAGCAGGAGTTGTCTGATGTCTTGGAAAAGGAGATGGAGCAGCAGGTGTATCCTCTCTGGGACCACGTGATGGCGCATCAGGTGTCTGATCTCTCGGAAAGGGGATGGAGGACAGTTGTCTGATCTCTGGGCAAAGGAGAGGGAGCAGCATGTGTCTGGACTCTGGGTCAAGGAGATGGAGCAGCAGGTGTCTGATCTCTGGGACGACGATGGAGCAGCAGGTGTCTGGTCTTTGGGCCAAGGGGCTGGAGCAGCAGGTGTCTGATCTCTGGGATAAGGGGATGGAGCAGGAGGTGTCTGATCTCTGGGATAAGGGATGGAGCAGCAGGTGTCTGACCTCTGGGACAAGGGGATGGAGCCGCCATTGTCCGATCTCTGGGACAAGGGGATGGCGCAGCAGTTGTCTGAACTCTGGGATAAGGGGATGGAGCAGCAGGTGTCTGATATCTGGGACGATGGTGGAGCTCAGGTGACTGATCTCTGGGACGACGATAGAGCAGCAGGTGTCTGGTCTTTGGGATAAGGGAATGGAGCAGCAGGAGCCTTGCCTCTGAGCTAAAGGGATGCAGGCGCAGGTGTCTCATCTCTGGCACAAGCCGATGGACATGCAGGTGTCTTATCTCTGGGACAAGGGGATGGAGCAGCGGGTGTCTGAGCTCTGGGAGGATGATGGAGCAGCAGGTGTCTGATGCTTTGGACAAGGAGATGGAGCAGCAAGTGTCTGATCTTTGGGACAAGGGAATGGGGCAACAGGTGTCTGAACGCTGGGATATGGAGAGGGAGCAGCATGTGTCTGACCTCTGGGTCAAGGAGATGGAGCAGCAGTTGTCTGATCTCTGGGACGATGATGGAGCTCAGGTGTCTGATCTGTGGGAAAGGGGATGGAGCAGCAGGTGTCTGATCTCTGGGACATGGGCATGGTGTAGCAGGTGTCCGATCTCCGGGACAAGGAGATGGAAGACAAGGTGTACGATCACTGGGTCAAAGGATGGAGCAGCATTTGTCTGATGTCTGGGAGAAGGAGATGGAGCAGCAGGTGTATCCTCACTGGGACCACGTGATGGAGCATCAGGTGTCTGATCTCTCGGAAAAGGGGATGGAGGAACAGGTGTCTGATCTCTGGGCAAGGGGATGGAGCAGCAAGTGTCTGATCTCTGGGACAAAGTGATGGAGCAGCAGGTGTCTGATCTCTGGGACAAGGGGATGGGGCAAAAGGTGTCTGATCTCTGGGAAAAGGAGAGGGAGCAGCATGTGTCTGAACTCTGGGTCAAGGAGATGGAGCAGCTGGTGTCTGATCTCAGGGCGATGATGGAGTTCAGGTGTCTGATCTCTGAGACAAGGGGATGGAGCAGCAGGTGTCTGATCTCTGGGACAAAGAAATGGAGCAGGAGGTTTCTGATCTCTGGGACAACGAGATGGAGCAGCAGGTTTATCCACTCTGGGACAAGGTGATAGAGCAACAGGTGTCTGATTGCTCGGACAAGGGGATGGAGGAGCAGGTGTCTGATCTCTGGGACATGGCGATGCAGCAGCAGGTGTCTGATCTCTGGGACATGGCGATGCAGCAGCAGGTGTCTGATCTCGGGATAAGGGATGGAGTGCCAGGTGTGTGAACTTTGGACAATGAGACCGCGCACCAGGTGTCTGATCTCTGAGAGAAAGGGATGGAGCCGCCAGTGTCCGATCTCTGGGAGAAGGAGATGGCGCAGCAGGTGTCTGATCTCTGGGAAAAGGGGATCGAGCAGCAGGTGTCTGATCTCTGGGATAAGGGGATAGAGCAACAGGTGTCTGATCTCTGAGATAAGGGGATGGGGTAACAGGTGTCTGATCTCTGGGAAACGGAGAGGGAGCAGCATGTGTCTGAGCTCTGTGTCAAGGAGATGGAGCAGCATGTGTCTGATCTCTGGGACAAGGGAAAGGTGCAGCAGGTGTCTGATCTCTGGGACAAGAGGATGGAGCACAAAGTGTACGATCTCTGGGACAACGGGCTGGAGCAGCAGGTGTATCCGCTCTGCGACAAGGTGATGGAGCAGCAGGTTTCTGATCTCTTGGACAAGGAATTGGAGCAGCAGGAGTCTGATCTCTGGGACAATAGGTTGGCGCAGCAGGTGTATCCACTCTGGGACATGGTGATGGAGCAGCAGGTGTCTGATCTCTCGGACAAGGGGATGGAGGAACAGGTGTCTGATCTCTGTGACATGGGGAAGGAGCAGCAGGTGTCTGGTCTCTTGGACAAGGCGATGGAGCAGCAAGGCTCTGATCTCGGGATAAAGGGATGGAGTGCCAGGTGTGTGATCTTTGGGCAATGAGACGGCGCTCCAGGCATCTGATCTCTGGGAGAAGGGGATGGAGCCTCCAGTGCCCGATCTCTGGGACAAGGGGATGTTGCAGCAGGTGTCTGAGCTCTGGGCTAAGGGGATGGAGGTGCAGGTGTCTCATCTCTGGGACAAGACGATGGAGCAGCAGCTGTCTTACCTCTGGGAAGATGATGGAGCAGCAGGTGTCTGATCCTTTGGACAAGAGATGGAGCAGCATGTGTCTGAACTCTGGGTCAAGGAGATGGAGCAGCAGGTGTCTGATCTCTGGGACAAGGTGATGGAGCAGCAGGTGTCTGACCTCTGGGAAGATGATGGAGCAGCGGGTGTCTGACCTCTGGGAAGATGATGGAGCAGCAGGTGTCTGTTACTTTGGACAAGGAGATGGAGCAGCAGGTGTCTGATCTCTTGGACAAGGGGAAGGTGCAGCAGGTGTCTGATCTCTGAGACAATGGGTTGGAGCAGCAGGTGTATCCTCTCTGCGACAAGGTGATGGAGCAGCAGTTGTCTGACCTTTGGGGCAAGGAAATGGAGCAGCAGGTGTCTGATCTCTGGGACAATGGGTTGGAGCAGCAGATGTATCCACTCTGGGACATGGTGATGGAGCAGCAGGTGTCTGATCTCTCGGACAAGGGGATGGAGGAACAGGTGTCTGATCTCTGTGACATGGAGATGGAGCAGCAGGTGTCTGATCTCTGGGACAATGGGTTGGAGCAGCAGATGTATCCACTCTGGGACATGGTGATGGAGCAGCAGGTGTCTGATCTCTCGGACAAGGGGATGGAGGAACAGGTGTCTGATCTCTGTGACATGGAGATGGAGCAGCAGGTGTCTGATCTCTTGGACAAGTCGATGGAACAGCAGGTGTCTGATCTCGGGATAAAGAGATGGATTGCCAGGTGTGTGATCTTTGGGCAATGAGACGGCGCTCCAGGTGTCTGATCTCTGGGAGAAGGGGATGGAGCCGCCAGCGTCCGATCTCTGGACAAGCGGATGGAGCAGCAGGTGTCTGATCTCTGGGATAAGGGGATGGAGCAGCAGGTGTCTGATCTCTGGGACAACGGGTTAGAGCAGCAGGTGTATTCTCTGCGGGACAAGATGATGGAGCAGTAGGTGTCTGATCTCCTGGACAAGGGGATGGTGTAGCAGGTGTCTGATCTCCGGAGCAAGGGGATGGAGCACAAGATGTCCGATCTCTTGGTCAAGGGGATGGACCAGCAGGTGTCTAACTCTAGGACAAGAAGTTGGAGTAGCAGGTCCCTGATCTCCGGGACTAGGGGTTGGACCAGCAGGCGTCGCCTCTCTGAGTGAAGGCGATGGAGCAACAGGTGTCTGCTCTCTCGGACAACGGAACGGTGCAGCAGATGTCTGATCTCTGGGACGACGATGGAGCAGCAGGTCTCTGGTCTTTGGGCAAAGGGGAAGGTGCAGCAGGTGTCTGATCTCTGGGAGAAAGAGAAGGTGCAGCAGGTGTCTGATCTCTGGGACAACAGAATGGAGCACAAAGTGTACGATCTCTGGGTGAAAGGGATGGAGCAGCAGGTGTCTGATGTCTGGGACAACGGGTTAGAGCAGCAGTTGTATTCTCTCCGGGACAAGGTGATGGAGCAGTAGGTGTCTGATCTCTGGGACAAGGGGATGGTGTAGCAGGTGTCTGATCTCCGGAGCAAGGGGATCGAGCACAAGTTGTCCAATCTCTTGGTCAAGGGGATTGAGCAGCAGGTGTCTGATCTCTGGGACAACGGGTTAGAGCAGCAGGTGTATTCTCTCCGGGACAAGGTGATGGAGCAGTAGGTGTCTGATCTCTTGGGCAATGTGATGGAGCAGCAGGTGTCTGATCTCTGGGATAAGGGGATAGAGCAGCAGGTGTCTGATCTCCGGGACAAAGGGTTGGACCAGCAGGCGTCGCCCCTCTGAGAGAAGGCGAAGGAGCAGCATGTGTCTGAACTCTGGGTCAAGGAGATGGAGCAGCAGGTATCTGATCTCTGGGACGATGGTGGAGCTCGGGTGTCTGATCTCTGGGACGATGATAGAGCAGCAGGTGTCTGGTCTTTGGGTCAACGGGATTGAGCAGCAGGTGTCTGATCTCTGGGACAACGGGTTAGAGCAGCAGGTGTATTCTCTCTGGGACAAAGTGATGGAGCAGTAGGTGTCTGATCTCTTGGGCAATGCGATGGAGCAGCAGTTGTCTGATCTCTGGGATAAGGGGATGGGGCAACAGGTGTCTGATAATCTCGGAAAAGGAGAGGGAGCAGCATGTGTCTGAACTCTGGATCAAAAAGATGGAGCAGCAGAGGCCAGATCTCTGGGACGATGGTGGAGCTCAGGTGTCTGATCTCTGGGAGAAGGGGATGGAGCAGCAGGTGTCTGATCTCTGGGACAAAGAGATGGTGTAGCAGGTGTCTGATCTCTAGGACAAGAGGATGGAGCACAAAGTGTCCGATCTCTTGGTCAAGGGGATGGAGAAGCAGGTGTCTGATCTCTAGGGCAAGAATCTGGAGCAGCTGGTGGCTGATCTCCGGGACAAGGGGTTGGACCAGCAGGCATCGCCTCTCTGAGAGAAGGCGAGGGAGCAGCATGTGTCTGAACTCTGGGTCAAGGAGATGCAGCAGCAGGTGTCTGATCTCTGGGACGGTGGTGGAGCTCAGGTGACTGATCTCAGGGACGACGATAGAGCAGCAGGTGTCTGGTCTTTGGGCCAAGGGGATGGAGCAGCAGGTGTCTGATCTCTGGGACAAGTGGATGGAGCACAAAGTGTACAATCTCCGGGTGAAAGGGATTGAGCAGCAGTTGTCTGATATCTGGGAGAAGGAGATGGAGCAGCAGGTGTCTGATCTCTGAGACAATGGGTTGGAGCAGCAGGTGTATCCTCTCTGCGACAAGGTGATGGAGCAGCAGGTGTCTGATCTCTGGGACAAGACGATGGACCAGCAGGTGTCTCGTCTCTGGGACAAGGGGATGGAGCAGCAGGTGTCTGTTCTCTGAAACAAGGGGAAGGTGCAGCAGGTGTCTGATCTCTGGGACAAGAGGATGGAGCACAAATTGTACAATCTCTGGGTGAAAGGGATGGAACAGCAGTTGTCTGATATCTGGGAGAAGGAGATGGAGCAGCAGATGTCTGATATCTGAGACAACGGGTTGGAGCAGCAGGTGTATCCTCCCTGCGACAAGGTGATGCAGCAGCAGGTGTCTGATATCTTGGACAAGGAATTGGAGCAGCATGTGTCTGATCTCTGGGACAATGGGTTGGAGCAGCAGGTGTATCCACTCTGGGACAATGTGATGGAGCAGCAGGTGTCTGATCTCGGGAAAAAGGGATGGAGTGCCAGGTATGTGATCTTTGGGCAATGAGACGGTGCTCCAGGTGTCTGATCGCTGGGACAAGGGGATGGGGCAGCAGGTGTCTGATCTCTGGGACAAGGTGATGGAGCAGCAGGTGTCTGATCGCTGGGACAAAGGGATGGAGCAGGAGTTGTCTGATGTCTGGGAGAAGGAGATGGAGCAGCAGGTGTATCCTCTCTGGGACCACGTGATGTAGCATCAGGTGTCTGATCTCTGGGAAAAAGAGAGGGAGCAGCATGTGTCTGAACTCTGGGTCAAGGAGATGGAGCAGCAGGTGTCTGATCTCTGGGACGATGATGGAGCTCAGGTGTCCGATCTCTGGGACAAGGGGATGGCGCAGCAGGTGTCTGATCTCTGGGATAAGGGGATGGAGCAGCAGGTGCCTGTCTTCTGGGCTAAAGGGATGGAGGCGCAGGTGTCTCATCTCTGGGACAAGGGGATGGAGCAGCAGGTGTCTGAGCTCTGGGAGGATGATGGAGCAGCAGGTGTCTGATGCTTTGGACAAGGAGATGGAGCAGCAGGTGTCTGATCTTTGGGACAAGGGAATGGGGCAACAGGTGTCTGAACGCTGGGATATGAAGAGGGAGCAGCATGTGTCTGACCTCTGGGTCAAGGAGATGGAGCAGCAGGTGTCTGATCGCTGGGACGATGATGGAGCTCAGGTGTCTGATCTGTGGGAAAGGGGATGGAGCAGCAGGTGTCTGATCTCTTGGACATGGGCATGGTGTAGCAGGTGCCCGATCTCCGGGACAAGGGGATGGAGGACAAGGTGTACGATCTCTGGGTCAAAGGGATGAAGCAGCAGTTGTCTGATGTCTGGGAGAAGGAGATGGAGCAGCAGGTGTATCCTCTCTGGGACCACGTGATGGAGCATCAGGTGTCTGATCTCTCGCAAAAGGGGATGGAGGAATAGGTGTCTGATCTCTGGAACAAGGGGATGGAGCAGCAGGTGTCTGATCGCTGGGACGATGATGGAGCTCAGGTGGCTGATCTGTGGGAAAGGGGATGGAGCAGCAGGTGTCTGATCTCTGGGACATGGGCATGGTGTAGCAGGTGCCCGATCTCTGGGACAAGGGGATGGAGGACAAGGTGTACGATCTCTGGGTCAAAGTGATGGAGCAGCAGTTGTCTGATGTCTGGGAGAAGGAGATGGAGCAGCAGGTGTATCCTCTCTGGGACCACGTGATGGAGCATCAGGTGTCTGATCTCTCGCAAAAGGAGATGGAGGAATAGGTGTCTGATCTCTGGGACAAGGGGATGGAGCAGAAGGTGTCTGATCTCTGGGACAAGGTGATGGAGCAGCAGGTGTCTGATCTCTGGGACAAGGGAATGGGGCAAAAGTTGTCTGATCTCTGGGAAAAGGAGAGGGAGTAGCATGTGTCTGAACTCTGGGTCAAGGAGATGGAGCAGCTGGCGTCTGATCTCTGGGCGATGATGGAGTTCAGGTGTCTGATCTCTGGGACAAGGGGATGGAGCAGCAGGTGTCTGATCTCTGGGACAACGGGTTGGAGCAGCAGCTGTATCCACTCTGGGACAAGGTGATGTAGCAGCAGGTGTCTGATCCGTGGGAGATGGGGATGGAGCAGCAGGTGTCTGATCTCTGGGAGAAGGAGATGGAGGCGTAGATGTCCGATCTCTGGGACAAGGGGATGGAGCAGCAGGTGTCTGATCTCTGGGACAAGTGGATGGAGCACAAAGTGTACGATCTCTGGG
Source organism: Mobula birostris (assembly GCF_030028105.1). Classification (NCBI taxonomy): domain Eukaryota; kingdom Metazoa; phylum Chordata; class Chondrichthyes; order Myliobatiformes; family Myliobatidae; genus Mobula; species Mobula birostris. The sequence goes on from NW_027274406.1 coordinate 88,696, forward strand.
TGAAAGGGATGGAGCAGCAGTTGTCTGATATCTGGGAGAAGGAGATGGAGCAGCAGATGTCTGATCTCTGAGACAACAGGTTGGAGCAGCAGGTGTATCCTCTCTGCGACAAGGTGATGGAGCAGCAGGTGTCTGATCTCTGGGACAAGGAAATGAAGCAGCAGGTGACTGATCTCTGGGACAATGGGTTGGAGCAGCAGGTGTATCCACTCTGTGACAAGGTGATGGAGCAGCAGGTTTCTGATCTCTCGGACAAGGGGATGGAGGAACAGGTGTCTGATCTCTTTGACATGGGGATGGAGCAGCAGGTGTCTGATCTCTTGGACAGGTCGATGGAGCCGCAGGTGTCTGATCTCGCGATAAAGGGATGGAGTGCCAGGTGTGTGATCTTTGAGCAATGAGACTGTGCACCAGGTGTCTGATCTCTGGGAGAAGGGGATGGAGCCGCCAGTGTCCGATCACTGGGACCAGGGGATGGCGCAGCAGGTGTCTGATCTCTGGGATAAGGGGATGGAGCAGGAGGTGTCTGATCTCTCAGAGAAGGCGATGGAGCAGCAGGTGTCTGATCTCTCGGACAACTGAATGGTGCAACAGATGTCTGATATCTGGGACGACGATGGAGCAGCAGGTGTCTGGTATTTGGGCCAAGGGGATGGAGCAGCAGGTGTCTGATCTCTGGGATAAGGGGATGGAGCAGGAGGTGTCTGATCTCTGGGATAAGGGGATGGAGCAGCAGGTGTCTGATCTCTGGGCTAAGGGGATGGAGGCGCAGGTGTCTCATCTCTGGGACAAGACGATGGACCAGCAGGTGTCTCGTCTCTGGGACAAGGGGATGGAGCAGCAGTTGTCTGACCTCTGGGAAGATGATGGAGCAGCAGGTGTCTGGTCTTTGGGCCAAGGGGATGGAGCAGCAGGTGTCTGTTCTCTGGGACAAGGGGAAGGTGCAGCAGGTGTCTGATCTCTGGGACAAGAGGATGGAGCACAAAGTGTACAATCTCTGGGTGAAAGGGATGGAGCAGCAGTTGTCTGATATCTGGGAGAAGGAGATGGAGCAGCAGATGTCTGATATCTGAGACAACGGGTTGGAGCAGAGGTGTATCCTCTCTGCGACACCGTGGTGGAGCAGCAGCTGTCTGATCTCAGGGAAAAGGAAATAGAGCAGCAGGTGTCTGAACTCTGGGACAATAGGTTGGAGCAGCAGGTGTATCCACTCTGGGACAAGGTGATGGAGCAGCAGGTGTCTGATCTCTCGGACAAGGGGATGGAGGAACAGGTGTCTGATCTCTGTGACATGGAGATGGAGCAGCAGGTGTCTGATCTCTTGGACAAGGTGGTGGAGTAGCAGGTGTCTGATCTCAGGATAAAGGATGCAGTGCCAGGTGTGTGATCATTGGGCAATGAGATGGCACACCAGGTGTCTGATCTCTGGGACGATGATGGAGCTCAGGTGTCCGATCTCTTGGTCAAGGGGATGGAGCAGCAGGTGTCTGATCTCTACGCAAGAATGTGGAGCAGCAGGTGTCTGATTTCCGGAACAAGGGGTTGGACCAGCAGGCGTCACCTCTCTGAGAGAAGGCGATAAAGCAGCAGGTGTCTGATCTCTCGGACAACGGAATGGTGCAGCAGATGTCTGATATCTGGGACGACGATGGAGCAGCAGGTGTCTGGTCTTTGGGCCAAGGGGATGGAGCAGCAGGTGTCCGTTCTCTGGGACAAGGGGATGGCACAGGAGGTGTCCGATCTCTGGGATAAGGGGATGGAGCAGCAGGTGTCTGATCTCTGGGACACGGGGAAGGTGCAGCAGATGTCTGATATCTGGGACGACGATGGAGCAGCAGGTGTCTGGTCTTTGGGCCAAGGGGATGGAGCAGCAGGTGTCCATTCTCTGGGACAAGGGGATGGCGCAGCAGGTGTCTGATCTCTGGGATAAGGGGATGGAGCAGCAGGTGTCTGATCTCTGGGACACGGGGAAGGTGCAGCAGATGTCTGATATCTGGGACGACGATGGAGCAGCTGGTGTCTGGTCTTTGGGACAAGGGGATGGAGCAGCAGGTGTCTGATCTCTGGGACAAGGGGAAGGTGCAGCAGGTGTCTGTTCTCTGGGACAAGGAGAAGGTGCAGCAGGTGTCTAATCTCTGGGACAAGAGGATGGAGCACAAAATGTACGATCTCTGGGTGAAAGGGATGGAGCGGCAGTTGTCTGATATCTGGGAGAAGGAGATGGAGCAGCAGATTTCTGATCTCTGAGACAACGGGTTGGAGCAGCAGGTGTATCCTCTCTGTGACAAGGTGATGGAGCAGCAGGTGTCTGATCTTTGGGGCTAGGAAATGGTGCAGCAGGTGTCTGATCTCTGGGACAATGGGTTGGAGCAGCAGATGTATCCACTCTGGGACATGGTGATGGAGCAGCAGGTGTCTGATCTCTCGGACAAGGGGATGGAGGAACAGGTGTCTGATCTCTGTGACATGGAGATGGAGCAGCAGGTGTCTGATCTCTTGGACAAGTCGATGAAGTAGCAGGTGTCTGATCTCGGGATAAAGAGATGGAGTGCCAGGTGTGTGATCTTTGAGCAATGAGACGGCGCTCCAGGTGTCTGATCTCTGGGAGAAGGGGATGGAGCCGCCAGTGTCCGATCTCTGGGACAAGCGGATGGAGCAGCAGGTGTCTGATCTCTGGGACGATGATGGAGCTCAGGTGTCTGATCTGTGGGAAACGGGATGGAGCAGCAGGTGTCTGATCTCTGGGACATGGGCATGGTGTAGCAGGTGTCCGATCTCCGGGACAAGGGGATGGAGGACAAGGTGTACGATCACAGGGTCAAAGGGATGGAGCAGCAGTTGTCTGATGTCTGGGAGAAGGAGATGGAGCAGCAGGTGTATCCTCTCTGGGACCACGTGATGGAGCATCAGGTGTCTGATGTCAAGGAAAAGGGGATGGAGGAATAGGTGTCTGATCTCTGGGACAAGGGGATGGAGCAGCAGGTGTCTGATCTCTGGGACAAGGTGATGGAGCAGCAGGTGTCTGATCTCTGGGACAAGGTGATGGAGCAGCAGGTGTCTGATCTCTGGGATAAGGGGATGGAGCAGCATGTGTCTGATCTCTGGGCTAAGGGGATGGACGCGCAGGTGTCTCATCTCTGGGACAAGACGATGGACCATCAGGTGTCTCATCTCTGGGACAAGGGGATGGAGCAGCAGGTGTCTGACCTCTGGGAAGATGATGGAACAGCAGGTGTCTGATGCTTTGGACAAGGAGATGGAGCAGCAGGTGTCTGATCTCTGGGACATGGGAATGGGGCAACAGGTGTCTGATCTCTGGGAAAAGGACAGGCAGCAGCATGTGTCTGAACTCTGGGTCAAGGAGATGGAGCAGCAGGTGTCTGATCTCTGGGACAAGGTGATGGAGCAGCAGGTGTCTGATCTCTGGGACAAGGGGATTGGGCAACAGGTGTCTGATCTCTGGGAAAAGGACAGGCAGCAGCATGTGTCTGAACTCTGGGTCAAGGAGATGGAGCAGCAGGTGTCTGATCTCTGGGACAAGGGGATGGAGCAGCAGGTGTCTGATCTCTGGGACATGGGCATGGTCTAGCAGGTGTCTGATCTCCGGGAGAAGGAGATGGAGCAGCAGGTGTATCCTCTCTGGGACCACGTGATGGAGCAGCAGGTGCATCCTCTCTGGGACCACGTGATGGAGCATCAGGTGGCTGATCTCTCGGAAAAGGGGATGGAGGAACAGGTGTCTGATCTCTGGGACAAGGGGATGGAGCATTAGGTGGCTGATCTCTCGGAAAAGAGGATGGAGGAACAGGTGTCTGATCTCTGGGACAAGGGGATGGAGCAGCAGGTGTCTGATCTCTGGGTCAAGGGGATGGGTCAACAGGTGTCTGATCTCTGGGAAAAGGAGTGGGAGCAGCATGTGTCTGAGCTCTGGGTCAAGGAGATGGAGCAGCAGGTTTCTGATCTCTGGAACGATGATGGAGTTCAGGTGTCTGATCTCTGGGACAAGGGGATGGAGCAGCAGGTGTCTGATATCTGGGACAAGGAAATGGAGCAGGAGGTGTCTGATCTCTGGGACAATGAGTTGGAGCAGCAGCTGTATCCACTCTGGGACAAGGTGATGGAGCAGCAGGTGTCTGATCTCTGGGACAATGGAATGTGGCAACAGGTGTCTGATCTCTGGGAAAAGGAGAGGGAGCAGCATGTGTCTGAACTCTGGGTCAAGGAGATGGAGCAGCAGGTGTCTGATCTCTGGGACGATGAAGGAACTCAGGTGTCTGATCTCTGGGACAAGGGGATGGTGCAGCAGGTGTCTGTTCTCTGGGATAAGGGAATGGAGCAGCAGGTGTCTGATCTCTGGGATAAGGGGATGGAGCAGCAGGTGTCTGATCACTGGGCTAAGGTGATGGAGGCGCAGGTGTCTCATCTCTGGGACAAGACGATGGACCAGCAGGTGTCTCATCTCTGTGACAAGGAGATGGAGCAGCAGGTGTCTTACCTCTGGGAAGATGATGGATCAGCAGGTGTCTGATGCTTTGGATAAGGTGATGGAGCAGCAGACATCTGATCCTTGGGACAAGGACATGGAGCAGCAGGTGTCTGATCTCTGGGACAAGGGAATGGGGCAACAGGTGTCTGATCTCTGGGAAAAGTAGAGGGAGCAGCAGGTGTCTGATCTCTGGGACGATGATGGAGCTCAGGTGTCCGATCTCTTGGTCAAGGGGATGGAGCAGCAGGTGTCTGATCTCTATGCAAGAATGTGGAGCAGCAGGTGTCTGATTTACGGAACAAGGGGATGGACCAGCAGACGTCGCCTCTCTGAGAGAAGGCGATGGAGCAGCAGGTGTCTGATCTCTCGGACAATGGAATGGTGCAGCAGATGTCTGATATCTGGGACGACGATGGAGCAGCAGGTGTCTGGTCTTTGGGCCAAGGGGATGGAGCAGCAGGAGTCCGACCTCTGGGACAGGGGGATGGTGCAGCAGGTGTCCGATCTCTGGGATAAGGGGATGGAGCAGCAGGTGTCTGTCCTCTGGGACAAGGGGAAGGTGCAGCAGGTGTCTGATCTCTGGGACAATAGGATGGAGCACAAAGTGTAGGATCTCTGGGTGAAAGGGATGGAGCAGCAGTTCTCTGATATCTGGGAGAAGGAGATGGAGCAGCAGATGTCTGATCTCTGAGACAACGGGTTGGAGCAGCAGGTTTATCCTCTCTGCGACAAGGTGATGGAGCAGCAGGTGTCTGATCTTTGGGGAATGGAAATGGAGCAGCAGGTGTCTGATCTCTGGGACAATGGGTTGGAGCAGCAGGTGTATCCAGTCTGGGACATGGTGATTGAGCAGCAGGTGTCTGATCTCTCGGACAAGTGGATGGAGGAACAGTTGTCTGATCTCTGTGACATGGAGATGGAGCAGCAGGTGTTTGATCTCTTGGACAAGTCGATGGAGCAGCAGGTGTCTGATCTCGGGATAAAGGGATGGAGTGCCAGGTGTGTGATCTTTGGGCAATGTGACGGCGCTCCAGGTGTCTGATCTCTGGGAGAAGGGGATGGAGCCAAAGATGTCCGATCTCTGGGGCAAGGGGATGGCGCAGCAGGTGTATTCTCTCCGGGACAAGGTGATGGAGCAGTAGGTGTCTGATCTCTTGGGCAATGCGATGGAGCAGCAGGTGTCTGATCTCTGGGATAAGGGGATAGAGCAGCAGATGTCTGATCTCTGGGATAAGGGGATGGGGCACCAGGTGTCTGATCTCAGAGAAAAGGAGAGGGAGCAGCATGTGTCTGAACTCTGGATCAAAAAGATGGAGCAGCAGGTGCCTGATCTCTGGGACAATGGGTTGGAGCAGCAGGTGTATCCAGTCTGGGACATGGTGATGGAGCAACAGGTGTCTGATCTCTCGGACAAGGGGATGGAGGAACAGGTGTCTGATCTCTGTGACATGGAGATGGAGCAGCAGGTGTTTGATCTCTTGGACAAGTCGATGGAGCAGCAGGTGTCTGATCTCGGGATAAAGGGATGGAGTGCCAGGTGTGTGATGATTGGGCAATGTGACGGCGCTCCAGGTGTCTGATCTCTGGGAGAAGGGAATGGAGCCAAAGATGTCCGATCTCTGGGGCAAGGGGATGGCGCAGCATGTGTCTGATCTCTGAGATAAGGGGATAGAGCAGCAGATGTCTGATCTCTGGGATAAGGGGATAGGGCACCAGGTTTCTGATCTCTGGGAAAAGGAGAGGGAGCTGCATGTGTCTGAACTCTGGATCAAAAAGATGGAGCAGCAGGTGTCTGATCTCTTGGACAAGTCGATGGAGCAGCAGGTGTCTGATCTCGGGATAAAGGGATGGAGTGCCAGGTGTGTGATCTTTGGGCAATGTGACGGCACTCCAGGTGTCTGATCTCTGGGAGAAGGGGATGGAGCAGCAGGTGTCTGATCTCTGGGACATGGGAATGGGGCAACAGGTGTCTGATCTCTGGGAAAAGGACAGGCAGCAGCATGTGTCTGAACTCTGGGTCAAGGAGATGGAGCAGCAGGTGTCTGATCTCTGGGACAAGGTGATGGAGCAGCAGGTGTCTGATCTCTGGGACAAGGGGATTGGGCAACAGGTGTCTGATCTCTGGGAAAAGGACAGGCAGCAGCATGTGTCTGAACTCTGGGTCAAGGAGATGGAGCAGCAGGTGTCTGATCTCTGGGACAAGGGGATGGAGCAGCAGGTGTCTGATCTCTGGGACATGGGCATGGTCTAGCAGGTGTCTGATCTCCGGGAGAAGGAGATGGAGCAGCAGGTGTATCCTCTCTGGGACCACGTGATGGAGCAGCAGGTGCATCCTCTCTGGGACCACGTGATGGAGCATCAGGTGGCTGATCTCTCGGAAAAGGGGATGGAGGAACAGGTGTCTGATCTCTGGGACAAGGGGATGGAGCATTAGGTGGCTGATCTCTCGGAAAAGAGGATGGAGGAACAGGTGTCTGATCTCTGGGACAAGGGGATGGAGCAGCAGGTGTCTGATCTCTGGGTCAAGGGGATGGGTCAACAGGTGTCTGATCTCTGGGAAAAGGAGTGGGAGCAGCATGTGTCTGAGCTCTGGGTCAAGGAGATGGAGCAGCAGGTTTCTGATCTCTGGAACGATGATGGAGTTCAGGTGTCTGATCTCTGGGACAAGGGGATGGAGCAGCAGGTGTCTGATATCTGGGACAAGGAAATGGAGCAGGAGGTGTCTGATCTCTGGGACAATGAGTTGGAGCAGCAGCTGTATCCACTCTGGGACAAGGTGATGGAGCAGCAGGTGTCTGATCTCTGGGACAATGGAATGTGGCAACAGGTGTCTGATCTCTGGGAAAAGGAGAGGGAGCAGCATGTGTCTGAACTCTGGGTCAAGGAGATGGAGCAGCAGGTGTCTGATCTCTGGGACGATGAAGGAACTCAGGTGTCTGATCTCTGGGACAAGGGGATGGTGCAGCAGGTGTCTGTTCTCTGGGATAAGGGAATGGAGCAGCAGGTGTCTGATCTCTGGGATAAGGGGATGGGAGCAGCAGGTGTCTGATCACTGGGCTAAGGTGATGGAGGCGCAGGTGTCTCATCTCTGGGACAAGACGATGGACCAGCAGGTGTCTCATCTCTGTGACAAGGAGATGGAGCAGCAGGTGTCTTACCTCTGGGAAGATGATGGATCAGCAGGTGTCTGATGCTTTGGATAAGGTGATGGAGCAGCAGACATCTGATCCTTGGGACAAGGACATGGAGCAGCAGGTGTCTGATCTCTGGGACAAGGGAATGGGGCAACAGGTGTCTGATCTCTGGGAAAAGTAGAGGGAGCAGCATGTGTCTGAACTCTGGGTCAAGGAGATGGAGCAGCAGGTGTCTGATCTCTGGGACGATGATGGAGCTCAGGTGTCCGATCTCTTGGTCAAGGGGATGGAGCAGCAGGTGTCTGATCTCTATGCAAGAATGTGGAGCAGCAGGTGTCTGATTTACGGAACAAGGGGATGGACCAGCAGACGTCGCCTCTCTGAGAGAAGGCGATGGAGCAGCAGGTGTCTGATCTCTCGGACAATGGAATGGTGCAGCAGATGTCTGATATCTGGGACGACGATGGAGCAGCAGGTGTCTGGTCTTTGGGCCAAGGGGATGGAGCAGCAGGAGTCCGACCTCTGGGACAGGGGATGGTGCAGCAGGTGTCCGATCTCTGGGATAAGGGGATGGAGCAGCAGGTGTCTGTCCTCTGGGACAAGGGGAAGGTGCAGCAGGTGTCTGATCTCTGGGACAATAGGATGGAGCACAAAGTGTAGGATCTCTGGGTGAAAGGGATGGAGCAGCAGTTCTCTGATATCTGGGAGAAGGAGATGGAGCAGCAGATGTCTGATCTCTGAGACAACGGGTTGGAGCAGCAGGTTTATCCTCTCTGCGACAAGGTGATGGAGCAGCAGCTGTCTGATCTTTGGGGAATGGAAATGGAGCAGCAGGTGTCTGATCTCTGGGACAATGGGTTGGAGCAGCAGGTGTATCCAGTCTGGGACATGGTGATTGAGCAGCAGGTGTCTGATCTCTCGGACAAGTGGATGGAGGAACAGTTGTCTGATCTCTGTGACATGGAGATGGAGCAGCAGGTGTTTGATCTCTTGGACAAGTCGATGGAGCAGCAGGTGTCTGATCTCGGGATAAAGGGATGGAGTGCCAGGTGTGTGATCTTTGGGTGGGCAATGTGACGGCGCTCCAGGTGTCTGATCTCTGGGAGAAGGGGATGGAGCCAAAGATGTCCGATCTCTGGGGCAAGGGGATGGCGCAGCAGGTGTATTCTCTCCGGGACAAGGTGATGGAGCAGTAGGTGTCTGATCTCTTGGGCAATGCGATGGAGCAGCAGGTGTCTGATCTCTGGGATAAGGGGATAGAGCAGCAGATGTCTGATCTCTGGGATAAGGGGATGGGGCACCAGGTGTCTGATCTCAGAGAAAAGGAGAGGGAGCAGCATGTGTCTGAACTCTGGATCAAAAAGATGGAGCAGCAGGTGCCTGATCTCTGGGACAATGGGTTGGAGCAGCAGGTGTATCCAGTCTGGGACATGGTGATGGAGCAACAGGTGTCTGATCTCTCGGACAAGGGGATGGAGGAACAGGTGTCTGATCTCTGTGACATGGAGATGGAGCAGCAGGTGTTTGATCTCTTGGACAAGTCGATGGAGCAGCAGGTGTCTGATCTCGGGATAAAGGGATGGAGTGCCAGGTGTGTGATGATTGGGCAATGTGACGGCGCTCCAGGTGTCTGATCTCTGGGAGAAGGGAATGGAGCCAAAGATGTCCGATCTCTGGGCAAGGGGATGGCGCAGCATGTGTCTGATCTCTGAGATAAGGGGATAGAGCAGCAGATGTCTGATCTCTGGGATAAGGGGATAGGGCACCAGGTTTCTGATCTCTGGGAAAAGGAGAGGGAGCTGCATGTGTCTGAACTCTGGATCAAAAAGATGGAGCAGCAGGTGTCTGATCTCTTGGACAAGTCGATGGAGCAGCAGGTGTCTGATCTCGGGATAAAGGGATGGAGTGCCAGGTGTGTGATCTTTGGGCAATGTGACGGCACTCCAGGTGTCTGATCTCTGGGAGAAGGGGATGGAGCAGCAGGTGTCTGATCTCTGGGACAAGGAGATGGTGTAGCAGGTGTCTGATCTCCGGGACAAGAGGATGGAGCACAAGGTGTCCAATCTCTTGGTCAAGGGGATGGAGCAGCAGGTGTCTGATCTCTAGGGCAAGAATCTGGAGCAGCAGGTGGCTGATCTCCGGGACAAGGGGTTGGACCAGCAGGCGTCGCCTTTCTGAGAGAAGGTGAGGGAGCAGCATGTGTCTGAACTCTGGGTCAAAAAGATGGAGCAGCAGGTGTCTGATCTCTGGGACGATGGTGGAGCTCAGGTGACTGATCTCTGGGACGACGATAGAGCAGCAGGTGTCTGGTCTTTGGGCCAAGGGATGGAGCAGCAGGTGTCTGATCTCTGGAACAAGTGGATGGAGCACAAACTGTGCGATCTCTGGGTGAAAGGGATTGAGCAGCAGTTGTCTGATATCTGGGAGAAGGAGATGGAGCAGCAGATGTCTGATCTCTGGAACAACGTGATGGAGCAGCAGGTGCATCCAGTCTGGGACAAGGTGATAGAGCAGCAGGTGTCTGATCGCTCGGACAGGGGGATGGAGGAGCAGGTGTCTGATCTCTGGGACATGGGGATGGAGCAGCATGTGTCTGATCTCGGGACAAGGGGATGGAGTGCCAGGTGTGTGAACTTTGGGCAATGAGACGGCGCACCAGGTGTCTGATCTCTAGGAGAGGGGGATGGAGCAGCAGGTGCCTGGCCTCTGGGCTAAAGGGATGGAGGCGCAGGTGTCTCATCTCTGGCACAAGACGATGGACATGCAGGTGTATATCTCTGGGACAAGGGGATGGAGCAGCGGGTCTCTGAGCTCTGGGAGGATGATGGAGCAGCAGGTGTCTGATACTTTGGACAAGGAGATGGAGCAGCAAGTGTCTGATCTTTGGGACAAGGGAATGGGGCTACAGGTGTCTGAATGCTGGGATATGGAGAGGGAGCTGCATGTCTCTGAACTCCGGGTCAAGGAGATGGAGCAGCAGTTGTCTGATCTCTGGGACGCTGATGGAGCTCAGGTGTCTGATCTGTGGGAAAGGGGATGGAGCAGCAGGTGTCTGATCTCTGGGACATGGCATGTTGTAGCAGGTGTCCGATCTCCGGGACAAGGGGATGGAGGACAAGATGTACGATCACAGGGTCAAAGGGATGGAGCAGCAGTTGTCTGATGTCTGGGAGAAGGAGATGGAGCAGCAGGTGTATCCTCTCTGGGACCACGTGATGGAGCATCAGGTGTCTGATCTCTCGGAAAAGGGGATGGAGGAACAGGTGTCTGATCTCTGGGACAAGGGGATGGAGCAGCAGGTGTCTGATCTCTGGGACAAGGTGATGGAGCAGCAGGTGTCTGATCTCTGGGACAAGGGGATGGGCAAAAGGTGTCTGATCTCATGGAAAAGGAGAGGGAGCAGCATGTGTCTGAACTCTGGGTCAAGGAGATGGAGCAGCTGGTGTCTGATCTCTGGGCGATGATGGAGTTCAGGTGTCTGATCTCTGGGACAAGGGGATGGAGCAGCAGGTGTCTGATCTCTGGGACAAAGAAATGGAGCAGGAGGTTTCTGATCTCTGGGACAACGGGTTGGAGCAGCAGGTGTATCCACTCTGGGACAAGGTGATAGAGCAGCAGGTGTCTGATCACTCGGACAAGGGGATGGAGGAGCAAGTGTCTGATCTCTGGGACATGGCGATGCAGCAGCAGGTGTCTGATCTCGGGATAAGGGGATGGAGCAGGGGGATGGAGTGCCAGGTGTGTGAACTTTGGACAATGAGACGGCGCACCAGGTGTCTGATCTCTAGGACAGGGGGATGGAGCAGCAGGTGTCTGATCTCTGGGACAATGGGTTGGCGCAGCAGGTGTATCCACTCTGGGACATGGTGATGGAGCAGCGGGTGTCTGATCTCTGTGAGAGGGGATGGAGCCTCCAGTGTCCGCTCTCTGGGACAAGGGATGGCGCAGCAGGTGTCTGATCTCTGGGATAAGGGAATGGAGCAGCAGGTGTCTGATCTCTGGGATAAGGGGATGGAGCAGCAGGTGTCTGATCTCTGGGCTAAGGGGATGGAGGCGCAGGTGTCTGATCTCTGGGACAAGACGATGGAGCAGCAGGTGTCTGACCTCTGGGAAGAAGATGGAGCAGCAGGTGTCTGATCCTTTGGACAAGAGATGGAGCAGCAGGTTCCTCATCTCTGGGACAAGGGAATGTGGCAACAGGTGTCTGATCTCTGGGACATGGCGATGCAGCAGCAGGTGTCTGATCTCGGGATAAGTGGATGTAGTGCCAGGTGTGTGAACTTTGGGCAATGAGACGGCGCACCAGGTGTCTGATCTCCAGGAGAGGGGGATGGAGCAGCAGGTGTCTGATCTCTGGGATAAGGGGATGGAGCAGCAGGTGTCTGATCTCTGGGATAAAAGGTTGGAGGCGCAAGTGTCTCATCTCTGGGACAAGGGGATGGAGCAGCAGGTGTCTGATCTCTGGGACAAGGAAATGGAGCAGGAGGTTTCTGATCTCTGGGACAACGGGATGGAGCAGCAGGTGTATCCTCTCTGGGACAAGGTGGTAGAGCAGCAGGTGTCTGATCGCTCGGACAAGGGGATGGAGGAGCAGGTGTCTGATCTCTGGGACATGGGGATGGAGCAGCAGGTGTCTGATCTCGGGATAAGTGGATGTAGTGCCAGGTGTGTGAACTTTGGGCAATGAGACGGCGCACCAGGTGTCTGATCTCTAGGAGAGGGGGATGGAGCAGCAGGTGTCTGATCTCTGGGATAAGGGGATGGAGCAGCAGGTGTCTGATCTCTGGGATAAAAGGATGGAGGCGCAAGTGTCTCATCTCTGGGACAAGGGGATGGAGCAGCAGGTGTCTGATCTCTGGGACAAGGGGATGGTGTAGCAGGTGTCTGATCGCTGGGACAAGGGGATGGAGCAGCAGGTGTCTGATCTCTTGGGCAAGGCGATGGAGCAGCAGGTATCTGATCTCGGGACGAGGGGATGGAGTGCCAGGTGTGTGATGTTTGGGCAATGAGACCGCACACCAGGTGTCTGATCTCTGAGAGAAAGGGATGGAGCCGCCAGTGTCCGATCTCTGGGAGAAGGGGATGGCGCAGCAGGTGTCAGATCGCTGGGAAAAGGGGATCGAGCAGCAGGTGTCTGATCTCTGGGATAAGGGAATGGAGCAGCAGGTGTCTGATCTCTGGGATAAGGGGATGGAGCGGCAGGTCTCTGATCTCTGGGCTAAGGGGATGGAGGCGAAGGTGTCTCATCTCTGGGACAAGACGATGGAGCAGCAGGTGTCTGACCTCTGGGAAGATGATGGAGCAGCAGGTGTCTGATCCTTTGGACAAGAGATGGAGCATCAGGTGTCTCATCTCTGGGACAAGGGAATGTGGCAACAAGTGTCTTATCTCTGGGAAAAGGAGAGGCAGCAGCATATGTCTGAACTCTGGGTGAAGGAGATGGAGCAGCAGTTGTCTGATCTCTGGACGACGATGGAGCTCAGGTATCTGATCTCTGGGACAAGGGGATGGAGCAGCAGGTGTCTGATCTCTGGGACAAGGAAATGGAGCAGGAGGTTTCTGATCTCTGGGACAAGGGGATGGAGCATCAGGTGTATCCTCTCTGGGACAAGGTGGTAGAGCAGCAGGTGTCTGATCGCTCGGACAAGGGGATGGAGGAGCAGGTGTCTGATCTCTGGGACATGGGGATGGAGCAGCAGGTGTCTGATCTCGGGATAAGTGGATGTAGTGCCAGGTGTGTGAACTTTGGGCAATGAGACGGCGCACCAGGTGTCTGATCTCTAGGAGAGGGGGATGAGCAGCAGGTGTCTGATCTCTGGGATAAGGGGATGGAGCAGCAGGTGTCTGATCTCTGGGATAAAAGGATGGAGGCGCAAGTGTCTCATCTCTGGGACAAGGGGATGGAGCAGCAGGTGTCTGATCTCTGGACAAGGGGATGGTGTAGCAGGTGTCTGATCGCTGGGACAAGGGGATGGAGCAGCAGGTGTCTGATCTCTTGGGCAAGGCGATGGAGCAGTAGGTATCTGATCTCGGGACGAGGTGATGGAGTGCCAGGTGTGTGATGTTTGGGCAATGAGACCGCACACCAGGTGTCTGATCTCTGAGAGAAAGGGATGGAGCCGCCAGTGTCCGATCTCTGGGAGAAGGGGATGGCACAGCAGGTGTCTGATCGCTGGGAAAGGGGATCGAGCAGCAGGTGTCTGATCTCTGGGATAAGGGAATGGAGCAGCAGGTGTCTGATCTCTGGATGAGGGGATGGAGCGGCAGGTCTCTGATCTCTGGGCTAAGGGGATGGAGGCGAAGGTGTCTCATCTCTGGGACAAGACGATGGAGCAGCAGGTGTCTGACCTCTGGGAAGATGATGGAGCAGCAGGTGTCTGATCCTTTGGACAAGAGATGGAGCATCAGGTGTCTCATCTCTGGGACAAGGGAATGTGGCAATAAGTGTCTTATCTCTGGGAAAAGGAGAGGCAGCAGCATATGTCTGAACTCTGGGTGAAGGAGATGGAGCACCAGGTGTCTGATCTCTGGGATAAAAGGATGGAGGCGCAAGTGTCTCATCTCTGGGACAAGGGATGGAGCAGCAGGTGTCTGATCTCTGGGACAAGGGGATGGTGTAGCAGGTGTCTGATCGCTGGGACAAGGGGATGGAGCAGCAGGTGTCTGATCTCTTGGGCAAGGCGATGGAGCAGCAGGTATCTGATCTCGGGACGAGGGGATGGAGTGCCAGGTGTGTGATGTTTGGGCAATGAGACCGCACACCAGGTGTCTGATCTCTGAGAGAAAGGGATGGAGCCGCCAGTGTCCGATCTCTGGGAGAAGGGGATGGCGCAGCAGGTGTCAGATCGCTGGGAAAAGGGGATCGAGCAGCAGGTGTCTGATCTCTGGGATAAGGGAATGGAGCAGCAGGTGTCTGATCTCCGGGATAAGGGGATGGAGCGGCAGGTCTCTGATCTCTGGGCTAAGGGGATGGAGGCGAAGGTGTCTCATCTCTGGGACAAGACGATGGAGCAGCAGGTGTCTGACCTCTGGGAAGATGATGGAGCAGCAGGTGTCTGATCCTTTGGACAAGAGATGGAGCATCAGGTGTCTCATCTCTGGGACAAGGGAATGTGGCAACAAGTGTCTTATCTCTGGGAAAAGGAGAGGCAGCAGCATATGTCTGAACTCTGGGTGAAGGAGATGGAGCAGCAGGTGTCTGATCTCTGGGACGACGATGGAGCTCAGGTATCTGATCTCTGGGACAAGGGGATGGAGCAGCAGGTGTCTGATCTCTGGGACAAGGAAATGGAGCAGGAGGTTTCTGATCTCTGGGACAACGGGATGGAGCAGCAGGTGTATCCTCTCTGGGACAAGGTGGTAGAGCAGCAGGTGTCTGATCGCTCGGACAAGGGGATGGTGTAGCAGGTGTCTGATCGCTGGGACAAGGGGATGGAGCAGCAGGTGTCTGATCTCTTGGGCAAGGCGATGGAGCAGTAGGTATCTGATCTCGGACGAGGTGATGGAGTGCCAGGTGTGTGATGTTTGGGCAATGAGACCGCACACCAGGTGTCTGATCTCTGAGAGAAAGGGATGGAGCCGCCAGTGTCCGATCTCTGGAGAAGGGGATGGCGCAGCAGGTGTCTGATCGCTGGGAAAAGGGGATCGAGCAGCAGGTGTCTGATCTCTGGGATAAGGGAATGGAGCAGCAGGTGTCTGATCTCTGGGATAAGGGGATGGAGCGGCAGGTCTCTGATCTCTGGGCTAAGGGGATGGAGGCGAAGGTGTCTCATCTCTGGACAAGACGATGGAGCAGCAGGTGTCTGACCTCTGGGAAGATGATGGAGCAGCAGGTGTCTGATCCTTTGGACAAGAGATGGAGCATCAGGTGTCTCATCTCTGGGACAAGAGAATGTGGCAACAAGTGTCTTATCTCTGGGAAAAGGAGAGGCAGCAGCATATGTCTGAACTCTGGGTGAAGGAGATGGAGCAGCAGGTGTCTGATCTCTGGGATAAAAGGATGGAGGCGCAAGTGTCTCATCTCTGGGACAAGGGGATGGAGCAGCAGGTGTCTGATCTCTGGGACAAGGGGA
This sequence comes from Mobula birostris, assembly GCF_030028105.1. Classification (NCBI taxonomy): domain Eukaryota; kingdom Metazoa; phylum Chordata; class Chondrichthyes; order Myliobatiformes; family Myliobatidae; genus Mobula; species Mobula birostris. The sequence goes on from NW_027274406.1 coordinate 104,388, forward strand.
TGGTGTAGCAGGTGTCTGATCGCTGGGACAAGGGGATGGAGCAGCAGGTGTCTGATCTCTTGGGCAAGGCGATGGAGCAGCAGGTATCTGATCTCGGACGAGGGGATGGAGTGCCAGGTGTGTGATGTTTGGGCAATGAGACCGCACACCAGGTGTCTGATCTCTGAGAGAAAGGGATGGAGCCGCCAGTGTCCGATCTCTGGGAGAAGGGGATGGCGCAGCAGGTGTCAGATCGCTGGAAAAGGGGATCGAGCAGCAGGTGTCTGATCTCTGGGATAAGGGAATGGAGCAGCAGGTGTCTGATCTCCGGGATAAGGGGATGGAGCGGCAGGTCTCTGATCTCTGGGCTAAGGGGATGGAGGCGAAGGTGTCTCATCTCTGGACAAGACGATGGAGCAGCAGGTGTCTGACCTCTGGGAAGATGATGGAGCAGCAGGTGTCTGATCCTTTGGACAAGAGATGGAGCATCAGGTGTCTGATCTCGGGATAAAGGGATGGAGTGCCAGGTGTGTGATCTTTGGGCAATGTGACGGCGCTCCAGGTGTCTGATCTCTGGGAGAAGGGGATGGAGCCAAAGATGTCCGATCTCTGGGGCAAGGGGATGGCGCAGCAGGTGTATTCTCTCCGGGACAAGGTGATGGAGCAGTAGGTGTCTGATCTCTTGGGCAATGCGATGGAGCAGCAGGTGTCTGATCTCTGGGATAAGGGGATAGAGCAGCAGATGTCTGATCTCTGGGATAAGGGGATGGGGCACCAGGTGTCTGATCTCAGGGAAAAGGAGAGGGAGCAGCATGTGTCTGAACTCTGGATCAAAAAGATGGAGCAGCAGGTGCCTGATCTCTGGGACAATGGGTTGGAGCAGCAGGTGTATCCAGTCTGGGACATGGTGATGGAGCAACAGGTGTCTGATCTCTCGGACAAGGGGATGGAGGAACAGGTGTCTGATCTCTGTGA
>NW_027274407.1:0-104795 GCF_030028105.1 Mobula birostris
GAACTTGAGTGCATGAATTTCAGGGCATTGAGATTCAGGGCATGAGATTTAGGGCATGAGTTTCAGTGCATGAGATTCAGGGCTTGAGTTTCAAGGCATGAGATTCAGGGCATGAGTATCAGGGCATGAGATTCAGGGCATGCGTTTCAGTGCAGAACTTGAGGGCATGAGATTCAGTGCACGAGTTTCAGAGCATGAGATTCAGGGCATGAGATTCAGGGCATGATTTTCAGGGCCGGAGATTCAGGACAGGTGTTTCAGTGCAGGAGATTCAGGGCATGAGATTCAGGGCATGAGATTCATGGCATGAGTTTCAGGACAGGAGATTCAGGGCATGAGTTTCAGGGCATGAGTTTCAGGGCAGGAATTTCAGGACATGAGATTCAGGGCGATGAGTTTTAGGGCAGGTGTTTCAATGCAGGAGTTTCAGGGCATGAGATTCAGGGAATGATTTACAGGGAAGGAGATTCAGGGCATGAGTTTCAGGGTATGAGTTTTCAGGGCAGGAGTTTCAGGGCATGTGATTTAGAGCCGTGAGCTTCAGGATATGAGATTCATGGCATGAGTTTCAGTGCACTATTTTCAGGGCATGAGATTCAGGGCTATGAGTTCAGGGCAGGTGAGTCAGGGGCAGGAGTTTCAGGGCATGAGTTTCAGGGCATGAGATTCAGGGCAGGTATTTGAGGGGCATGTAATTCAGGGCATGAGTTTCTGGGCAGATGATTCAGGGCAGGAGTTTATAGGGCATGTGAGTCAGGGCATGAGTTTCAGTGCATGAGTTCAGGGCAGGAAGTTTCAGGGTATGTGATTTAGGGCATGAGTTTCAGCGCATGAGATTCAGGGCTTGAGTTTCAGGGCCATGAGGTTCAGGGCATGATTTTAGGGCATGAGATTCAGGCTTGAGTTTCAGGGCATGAGGTTCAGGGCATGAGTTTCAGGGCATGAGATTCAGGGCATGAGTTTCAGGGCATGTGATTTAGAGCGTGAGCTTCAGGATATGAGATTCATGGCCATGAGTTTCAGTGCAGGAGTTTCAGGGCATGAGATTCAGGGCATGAGTTTCAGGGCAGGTGATTCAGGGCAGGAGTTTCAGGGCATGAGATTTCAGGGCATGAGTTTCAGTGCAGGAACTTGAGGTCATGAGATTCATGGCATGAGTTTCAGTGCAGGAGTTTCAGGGCATGAGATTCAGGGCATGAGTTTCAGTGCATGAGTTTGACGAGGGAAGGAGTTTCAGGGCATGAGATTCAGGGCATGAGTTTCAGTGCATGAGTTTCAGGGCAGGAGTTTCAGGGTATTGTGATTACAGGGCATGAGTTTCAGGGCATGAGATTCAGGGCTTGAGTTTCAGGGCATGAGGTTCAGGGCATGAGTTTCAGGGCATGAGTTTCAGTGCAGGAACTTGAGGGCATGAGATTCAGTGCACGAGTTTCAGAGCATGAGATTCAGGGCATGAGATTCAGGGCATGATTTTCAGGGCAGTAGATTCAGGGCAGGTGTTTCAGTGCAGGAGTTTCAGGCATGAGATTCAGGCATGAGTTTCAGGACAGGAGATTCAGTGCATGAGTTTTCAGGGGGTGAGTTTCAGTGCATGACTTTCAGGGCATGAGTTTCAGGGCAGGAGTTTCAGGGCATGTAATTCAGGGCGTGAGTTTCAGATATGAGATTCATGGTATGACGTTTCAGTGCAGGAGTTTCAGGGCATGAGATTCAGGGCATGAGTTTCAGGGCAATGAGATTCAGGACAGGAGTTTCTAGGCATGAAATTAAGGGCATGAGTTTCAGTGCATGGTTTGAGGGCAGGAGTTTCAAGGCATGAGATTCAGGGGCCATGAGTTTCAGTGTATGAGTTTCAGTGCAGGAGTTTCAGGGCATGAGATTCAGGGCATGAGTTTCAGGGCATGAGATATCAGGGCAGGGTATTTGAGGGCATGTAATTCAGGGCATGAGTTTCTGGGCAGATGATTCAGGGCAGGAGTTTTAGGGCATGTGATTCAGGGCATGAGTTTCAGTGCATGAGTTTCAGGGCAGGAGTTTCAGGGTATGTGATTTAGGGCATGAGTTTCAGGGCATGAGATTCAGGGGCTTGAGTTTCAGGGCATGAGGTTCAGGGCATGAGTTTCAGGGCATGAGATTCAGCGCATGAGTTTCAGTGCCTGAACTTGAGGGCATGAGATTCAGTGCACGAGTTTCAGAGCATGAGATTCAGGGCATGAGATTCAGGGCATGATTTTCAGGGCAGGAGATTCAGGACATGTGTTTCAGTGCAGGAGTTTCAGGGCATGACATTCAGGGCATGAGATTCGGGGCATGAGTTTCAGGGCATGAGTTTCACAGCATGAGTTTCAGGGCAGGAGTTTCAGGGTAGGTGATTCAGGGCAGGCGTTTCAGGACATGAGATTCAGGGCCTGAGTTTCAGTGCAGGAACTTGAGGTCATGTGATTCAGTGCACGAGTTTCAGAGCGTGAGATTCAGGGCATGAGATTCAGGGCATGAGTTTCAGGGCAGGAGGATTAAGGGCAGGTGTTTCAGTGCAGGAGTTTCAGGGCAGAGATCAGGGATGAGATTCAGGGCATGAGTTTTAGGACAGGAGATTCAGGGCATGAGTTTCAGGGCATGAGTTTCAGGGCATGAGTTTCAGGGCAGGAGTTTTAGGGCATGTGATTCAGGGCATGAGTTTCAGTTGCATGAGTGTCATTGCAGGAGTTTCAGGGTATGTGATTTAGGGCATGAGTTTCAGGGCATGAGATTCAGGGCATGAGAAACAGGGCATGATTTTCAGGGCAGGAGATTCAGGGCAGGTGTTTCAGTGCAGGAGTTTCAGGGCATGAGATTCAGGGCATGAGATTCAGGGCATGAGTTTCAGGACAGGAGATTCGGCGCATGAGTTTCAGGGCATGAGTTTCAGGGCAGGAGTTTCAGGGCCGGAGTGTTTCAGGATATGAGATTTCATGGCATGAGTTTCAGGGCATGTGATTCAGGGCAAGAGATTCTGGGCAGTTTACTCAGGGCTGGAGTTTTTAGGGCATGTGATTCAGGGCATGAGTTTCAGTGGCATGAGTTTTCAGGGCAGGAGTTTCAGGGTAAGTGATTTAGAGCATGAGTTTCAGTGCATGAGATTCAGGGCAGGAGTTTCAGGGCATGGGGATTGAGGGCCGGAGTTTCAGGGCAAGAGTTTCAGTGCAGGAGTTTCCGGCATGATATTCAGGGTAAGAGTTTCAGGGCAGGTGATATAGGGCAGGAGTTTGCAGGGCATGAGATTAAAAGCAATGAGTTTCAGGGCATGAGTTTCAGGGCAGGATTTTCAGGGTATGAGATTCAGGGCATGATTTTCAGGGCAGGAGAATCAGGGCTTGAGTTTCAGAGCATGACGATTCAAGGGATGAACTTGAGTGCATGAATTTCAGGGCATGAGTTTCAGGCATGAGATTCAGGGCATGAGTTTCAGGGCATGAAATTCAGGGCATGAGTTTCAGTGCAGGAACTTGAGGGCATGAGATTCAGTGCACGAGTTTCAGAGCATGAGATTCAGGGCATGAGATTCAGGGCATGATTTTCAGGGCCGGAGATTCAGGACAGATGTTTCAGTGCAGGAGATTCAGGGCATGAGATTCAGGGCATGATATTCATGGCATGAGTTTCAGGACAGGAGATTCAGGGCATGAGTTTCAGGGCATGAGTTTCAGGGCAGGAATTTCAGGACATGAGATTCAGGGCATGAGTTTTTAGGGCAGGTGTTTCAATGCAGGAGTTTCAGGGCATGAGATTCAGGGAATGATTTACAGGGAAGGAGATTCAGGGCATGAGTTTCAGGGTATGAGTTTCAGGGCAGGAGTTTCAGGGCATGTGATTTAGAGCGTGAGCTTCAGGATATGAGATTCATGGCATGAGTTTCAGTGCACTAGTTTCAGGGCATGAGATTCAGGGCATGAGTTTCAGGGCAGGTGATTCAGGGCAGGAGTTTTCAGGGCATGAGATTCAGGGCATGAGTTTCAGTGCAGGAACTTGAGGTCATGAGATTCATGGCATGAGTTTCAGTGCAGGAGTTTCAGGGCATGAGATTCAGGGCATGAGTTTCAGTGCATGAGTTTGAGGGAAGGAAGTTTCAGGGCATGAGATTCAGGGCATGAGTTTCAGTGCATGAGTTTCAAGGCAGGAGTTTCAGGGTATGTGATTTAGGGCATGAGTTTCAGGGCATGAGATTCAGGGCTTGAGTTTCAGGGCATGAGGTTCAGGGCATGAGTTTCAGGGCATGAGATTCAGGGCATGAGTTTCAGTGCAGGAACTTGAGGGCATGAGATTCAGTGCACGAGTTTCAGAGCATGAGATTCAGGGCATGAGATTCAGGGCATGATTTTCAGGGCAGGAGATTCAGGGCAGGTGTTTCAGTGCAGGAGTTTCAGGGCATGAGATTCAGGGCATGAGATTCAGGGCATGAGTTTCAGGACAGGAGATTCAGGGCATGAGTTTCAGGGGGTGAGTTTCAGTGCATGACTTTCAGGGCATGAGTTTCAGGGCAGGAGTTTCAGGGCATGTAATTCAGGGCGTGAGTTTCAGGATATGAGATTCATGTATGAGTTTCAGTGCAGGAGTTTCAGGGCATGAGATTCAGGGCATGAGTTTCAGGGCATGAGATTCAGGACAGGAGTTTCAAGGCATGAGATTCAGGCATGAGTTTCAGTGCATGAGTTTGAGGGCAGGAGTTTCAAGGCATGAGATTCAGGGCATGAGTTTCAGTGTATGAGTTTCAGTGCAGGAGTTTCAGGGCATGAGATTCAGGGCATGAGATTCAGGGCATGAGTTTTAGAACAGGAGATTCAGGGCATGAGTTTCAGGGCATGAGTTTCAGGGCAGGAGTTTTAGGGCATGTGATTTCAGGGCATGAGTTTCAGTGCATGAGTGTCAGGGCAGGAGTTTCAGGGTATGTGATTTAGGGCATGAGTTTCAGGGCATGAGTTTCAGGGCAGGTGTTTCAGTGCAGGAGTTTCAGGGCATGAGATTCAGGGCATGAGATTCAGGGCATGAGTTTCAGGACAGGAGATTCGGCGCATGAGTTTCAGGGCATGAGTTTCAGGGCAGGAGTTTCAGGGCGGAGTGTTTCAGGATATGAGATTCATGGCATGAGTTTCAGGGCATGTGATTCAGGGCAAGAGTTTCTGGGCAGTTTATTCAGGGCTGGAGTTTTAGGGCATGTGATTCAGGGCATGAGTTTCAGTGCATGAGTTTCAGGGCAGGAGTTTCAGGGTAAGTGATTTAGAGCATGAGTTTCAGTGCATGAGATTCAGGGCAGGAGTTTCAGGGCATGGGATTGAGGGCCGGAGTTTCAGGGCAAGAGTTTCAGTGCAGGAGTTTCCGGGCATCATATTCAGGGTAAGAGTTTCAGGGCAGGTGATATAGGGCAGGAGTTTCGGGGCATGAGATTAAAAGCATGAGTTTCAGGGCATGAGTTTCAGGGCAGGATTTTCAGGGTATGAGATTCAGGGCATGATTTTCAGGGCAGGAGAATCAGGGCTTGAGTTTCAGAGCATGAGATTCAAGGGATGAACTTGAGTGCATGAATTTCAGGGCATGAGATTCAGGGCATGAGTATCAGGGCATGAGATTCAGGGCATGAGTTTCAGTGCAGGAACTTGAGGGCATGAGATTCAGTGCACGAGTTTCAGAGCATGAGATTCAGGGCATGGATTCAGATGCATGATTTTCAGGGCCGGAGATTCAGGACAGGTGTTTCAGTGCAGGAGATTCAGGGCATGAGATTCAGGGCATGAGATTCATGGCATGAGTTTCAGGACAGGAGATTCAGGGCATGAGTTTCAGGGCATGAGTTTCAGGGCAGGAATTTCAGGACATGAGATTCAGGGCATGAGTTTTAGGGCAGGTGTTTCAATGCAGGAGTTTCAGGGCATGAGATTCAGGGAATGATTTACAGGGAAGGAGATTCAGGGCATGAGTTTCAGGGTATGAGTTTCAGGGCAGGAGTTTCAGGGCATGTGATTTAGAGCGTGAGCTTCAGGATATGAGATTCATGGCATGAGTTTCAGTGCACTAGTTTCAGGGCATGAGATTCAGGGCATGAGTTTCAGGGCAGGTGATTCAGGGCAGGAGTTTCAGGGCATGAGTTTCAGGGCATGAGATTCAGGGCAGGTATTTGAGGGCATGTAATTCAGGGCATGAGTTTCTGGGCAGATGATTCAGGGCAGGAGTTTTAGGGCATGTGATTCAGGGCATGAGTTTCAGTGCATGAGTTTCAGGGCAGGAGTTTCAGGGTATGTGATTTAGGGCATGAGTTTCAGCGCATGAGATTCAGGGCTTGAGTTTCAGGGCATGAGGTTCAGGGCATGATTTTAGGGCATGAGATTCAGGGCTTGAGTTTCAGGGCATGAGGTTCAGGGCATGAGTTTCAGGGCATGAGATTCAGGGCATGAGTTTCAGGGCATGTGATTTAGAGCGTGAGCTTCAGGATATGAGATTCATGGCATGAGTTTCAGTGCAGGAGTTTCAGGCATGAGATTCAGGGCATGAGTTTCAGGGCAGGTGATTCAGGGCAGGAGTTTCAGGGCATGAGATTCAGGGCATGAGTTTCAGTGCAGGAAATTGAGGTCATGAGATTCATGGCATGAGTTTCAGTGCAGGAGTTTCAGGGCATGAGATTCAGGGCATGAGTTTCAGTGCATGAGTTTGAGGGAAGGAGTTTCAGGGCATGAGATTCAGGGCATGAGTTTCAGTGCATGAGTTTCAGGGCAGGAGTTTCAGGGTATGTGATTTAGGACATGAGTTTCAGGGCATGAGATTCAGGGCTTGAGTTTCAGGGCATGAGGTTCAGGGCATGAGTTTCAGGGCATGAGATTCAGGGCATGAGTTTCAGTGCAGGAACTTGAGGGCATGAGATTCAGTGCACGAGTTTCAGAGCATGAGATTCAGGGCATGAGATTCAGGGCATGATTTTCAGGGCAGGAGATTCAGGGCAGGTGTTTCAGTGCAGGAGCAGTTCAGGGCATGAGATTCAGGGCATGAGTTTCAGGACAGGAGATTCAGGGCATGAGTTTCAGGGGGTGAGTTTCAGTGCATGACTTTCAGGGCATGAGTTTTCAGGGCAGGAGTTTCAGGGCATGTAATTCAGGGCGTGAGTTTCAGGATATGAGATTCATGGTATGAGTTTCAGTGCAGGAGTTTCAGGGCATGAGATTCAGGGCATGAGTTTCAGGGCATGAGATCAGGACAGGAGTTTCAAGGCATGAAATTCAGGGCATGAGTTTCAGTGCATGAGTTTGAGTGCAGGAGTTTCAAGGCATGAGATTCAGGGCATGAGTTTCAGTGTATGAGTTTCAGTGCAGGAGTTTCAGGGCATGAGATTCAGGCATGAGTTTCAGGGCATGAGATTCAGGCAGGTATTTGAGGGGCATGTAATTCAGGGCATGAGTTTCTGGGCAGATTATTCAGGGCAGGAGTTTTAGGGCATGTGATTCAGGGCATGAGTTTCAGTGCATGAGTTTCAGGGCAGGAGTTTCAGGGTATGTGATTTAGGGCATGAGTTTTCAGGGCATGAGATTCAGGGCTTGAGTTTCAGGGCATGAGGTTCAGGGCATGAGTTTCAGGGCATGAGATCAGGGCATGAGTTTCAGTGCCTGAACTTGAGGGCATGAGATTCAGTGCACGAGTTTCAGAGCATGAGATTCAGGCATGAGATTCAGGGCATGATTTTCAGGGCAGGAGATTCAGGACATGTGTTTCAGTGCAGGAGTTTCAGGGCATGACATTCAGGGCATGAGATTCGGGGCATGAGTTTCACAGCATGAGTTTTCAGGGCAGGAGTTTCAGGGTAGGTGATTCAGGGCAGGCGTTTCAGGACATGAGATTCAGGGCCTGAGTTTCAGTGCAGGAACTTGAGGTCATGTGATTCAGTGCACGAGTTTCAGAGCGTGAGATTCAGGGCATGAGATTCAGGGCATGAGTTTCAGGGCAGGGAGATTAAGGGCAGGTGTTTCAGTGCAGGAGTTTCAGGGCATGAGATTCAGGGCATGAGATTCAGGGCATGAGTTTTAGGACAGGAGATTCAGGGCATGAGTTTCAGGGCATGAGTTTCAGGGCATGAGTTTCAGGGCAGGAGTTTTAGGGCATGTGATTCAGGGCATGAGTTTCAGTGCATGAGTGTCATTGCAAGGAGTTTCAGGGTATGTGATTTAGGGCATGAGTTTCAGGGCATGAGATTCAGGGCATGAGAAACAGGGCATGATTTTCAGTGGCAGGAGATTCAGGGCAGGGTGTTTCAGTGCAGGAGTTTCAGGGCATGAGATTCAGGGCATGAGATTCAGGGCATGAGTTTCAGGACAGGAGATTCGGCGCATGAGTTTCAGGGCATGAGTTTCAGGGCAGGAGTTTCAGGGCCGGAGTGTTTCAGGATATGAGATTCATGGCATGAGTTTCAGGGCATGTGATTCAGGGCAAGAGTTTCTGGGCAGTTTATTCAGGGCTGGAGTTTAGGGCATGTGATTCAGGGCATGGAGTTTCAGTGCATGAGTTTTCAGGGCAGGAGTTTCAGGGAAAGTGATTTAGAGCATGAGTTTCAGTGCATGAGATTCAGGGCAGGAGTTTCAGGGCATGGATTGAGGGCCGGAGTTTCAGGGCAAGAGTTTCAGTGCAGGAGTTTCCGGGCATGATATTCAGGGGTAAGAGTTTCAGGGCAGGTGATATAGGGCAGGAGTTTCAGGGCATGAGATTAAAAGCATGAGTTTCAGGGCATGAGTTTCAGGGCAGGATTTTCAGGGTATGAGATTCAGGGCATGATTTCAGGGGCAGAGAATCAGGGCTTGAGTTTCAGAGCATGGAGATTCAAGGGATGAACTTGAGTGCATGAATTTCAGGGCAGGAGATTCAGGCATGAGATTTACGGCATGAGTTTCAGTGCATTGAGTTTCAGGGCTTGAGTTTCAGGGCATGAGATTCAGGGCTTGAGTTTCAGGGCATGAAATTCAGGGCATGAGTTTCAGTGCAGGAACTTGAGGGCATGAGGATTTCAGTGCACGAGTTTCAGAGCATGAGATTCAGGGCATGAGATTCAGGCATGATTTTCAGGGCCGGAGATTCAGGACAGATGTTTCAGTGCAGGAGATTCAGGGCATGAGATTCAGGGCATGAGATTCATGGCATGAGTTTCAGGACAGGAGATTCAGGGCATGAGTTTCAGGGCATGAGTTTCAGGGCAGGAAATTCAGACATGAGATTCAGGGCATGAGTTTTAGGGCAGGTGTTTCAATGCAGAGTTTCAGGCATGAGATTCAGGGAATGATTTACAGGAAGGAGATTCAGGGCATGAGTTTCAGGTATGAGTTTCAGGGCAGGGGTTTCAGGGCATGTGATTTAGAGCGTGAGCTTCGAGGATATGAGATTCATGGCATGAGTTCAAGTGCACTAGTTTCAGGGCATGAGATTCAGGGCAATGAGTTTCAGGGCAGGTGATTCAGGGCAGGAGTTTCAGGGCATGAGATTCAGGGCATGAGTTTCAGTGCAGGAACTTGAGGTCATGAGATTCATGGCATGAGTTTCAGTGCAAGGAGTTTCAGGGCATGAGATTCAGGGCATGAGTTTCAGTGCATGAGTTTGAGGGAAGGAGTTTCAGGCAATGAGATTCAGGGCATGAGTTCAGTGCATGAGTTTCAAGGCAGGAGTTTCAGGGTATGTGATTTAGGGCATGAGTTTCAGGGCATGAGATTCAGGGCTTGAGTTTCAGGGCATGAGGTTCAGGGCATGAGTTTCAGGGCATGAGATTCAGGGCATGAGTTTCAGTGCAGGAACTTGAGGGCATGAGATTCAGTGCACGAGTTTCAGAGCATGAGATTCAGGGCATGAGATTCAGGGCATGATTTTCAGGGCAGGAGATTCAGGGCAGGTGTTTCAGTGTAGGAGTTTCAGGGCATGAGATTCAGGTCATGAGATTCAGGGCATGAGTTTCAGGACAGGAGATTCAGGGCATGAGTTTCAGGGGGTGAGTTTCAGTGCATGACTTTCAGGGCAAGAGTTTCAGGGCAGGAGTTTCAGGGCATGTAATTCAGGGCGTGAGTTTCAGGATATGAGATTCATGGTATGAGTTTCAGTGCAGAGTTTCAGGGCATGAGATTCAGGGCATGAGTTTCAGGGCTATGGAGATTCAGGACAGGAGTTTCAAGGCATGAGATTCAGGGCATGAGTTTCAGTGCATGAGTTTGAGGGCAGGAGTTTCAAGGCATGAGATTCAGGGCATGAGTTTCAGTGCATGAGTTGAGGGAAGGAGTTTCAGGGCATGAGATTCAGGGCATTGAGTTTCAAGTGCATGAGTTTCAGGGCAGGAGTTTCAGGGTATGTGATTTAGGGCATGAGTTTTCAGCGCATGAGATTCAGGCTTGAGTTTCAGGGCATGAGGTTCAGGGCATGATTTTAGGGCATGAGATTCAGGGCTTGAGTTTCAGGGCATGAGGTTCAGGGCATGAGTTTCAAGGCATGAGATTCAGGGCATGAGTTTCAGGGCATGTGATTTAGAGCGTGAGCTTCAGGATATGAGATTCATGGCATGAGTTTCAGGGCAGGTGATTCAGGGCAGGAGTTTCAGGGCATGAGATTCAGGGCATGAGTTTCAGTGCAGGAACTTGAGGTCATGAGATTCATGGCATGAGTTTCAGTGCAGGAGTTTCAGGGCATGAGAGTCAGGGCATGAGTTTCAGTGCATGAGTTTGAGGGAAGGAGTTTCAGGGCATGAGATTCAGGGCATGTGTTTCAGTGCATGAGTTTCAGGGCAGGAGTTTCAGGGTATGTGATTTAGGGCATGAGTTTCAGGGCATGAGATTCAGGGCTTGAGTTTCAGGGCATGAGGTTCAGGGCATGAGTTTCAGGGCATGAGATTCAGGGCATGAGTTTCAGTGCAGGAACTTGAGGGCATGAGATTCAGTGCACGAGTTTCAGAGCATGAGATTCAGGGCATGAGATTTAGGGCATGATTTTCAGGGCAGGAGATTCAGGGCAGGTGTTTCAGTGCAGGAGTTTCAGGGCATGAGATTCAGGGCATGTAATTCAGGGCATGAGTTTCTGGGCAGATGATTCAGGGCAGGAGTTTTAGGGCATGTGATTCAGGGCATGAGTTTCAGTGCATGAGTTTCAGGGCAGGAGTTTCAGGGTATGTGATTTAGGGCATGAGTTTCAGGGCATGAGATTCAGGGCTTGAGTTTCAGGGCATGAGGTTCAGGGCATGAGTTTTAGGGCATGAGATTCAGGGCTTGAGTTTCAGGGCATGAGGTTCAGGGCATGAGTTTCAGGGCATGAGATTCAGGGCATGAGTTTCAGTGCCTGAACTTGAGGGCATGAGATTCAGTGCACGAGTTTCAGAGCATGAGATTCAGGGCATGAGATTCAGGGCATGATTTTCAGGGCAGGAGATTCAGGACATGTGTTTCAGTGCAGGAGTTTCAGGGCATGACATTCAGGGCATGAGATTCGGGGCATGAGTTTCAGGGCATGAGTTCAAAGCATGAGTGTCAGGGCAGGAGTTTCAGGGCATGAGATTCCAGTGCACGAGTTTCAGAGCATGAGATTCAGGGCATCATTTTCAGGGCAGGAGATTCAGGGCAGGTGTTTCAGTGCAAGGATGTTTCAGGGCATGAGATTCAGGGCCATGATATTCAGTGCATGAGTTTCAGGGCTATGAGTTTCAGGGCATGAGTTTCAGGCAGGTGGAGTTCAGGGCATGTGATTCAGGGCGTGAGTTTCAGGATATGAGATTCATGGCATGAGTTTCAGTGCAGGAGTTATCAGGGCATGAGATTCAGGGCATGAGTTTCAGTGCATGAGTTTGAGTGCAGCAGTTTCAAGGCATGAGATTCAGGGCATGAGTTTCAGGGCGGAGTTTCAGGGCATGTGAATCAGGGCGTGAGTTTCAGGATATGAGATTCATGGCATGAGTTTTGAGGCAGGAGTTTCAAGGCATGAGATTCACGGCATGAGTTTCAGGTGCAATGAGTTTGACGGCAGGAGTTTTCAGGGACATGAGATTCAGGGGCATGAGTTTCAAGGGCATGAGATTCAGGGCAGGTAGTTTCAGGGAATGTAATTCAGGGCATGAATTTCTGGGCAGATGATTCAGGGCAGAAGTTTTAGGGCATGTAATTCAGGGCATGAATTTCAGTGCATGAGTTTCAGGGCAGGAGTTTCAGGGTATGTGATTTTAGGGCATGAGTTTCAGTGCAGGAACTTGAGGGCATGAGATTCAGTGCACGAGTTTCAGAGCATGAGATTCAGGGCATGAGATTCAGGGCATGATTTTCAGGGCAGGAGATTCAGGGCAGGTGTTTCAGTGCAGGAGTTTCAGGGCATGAGATTCAGGGCATGAGATTCAGGGCATGAGTTTTCAGGACAGGAGATTCAGGTGGCATGAGTTTCAGGGCATGAGTTTCAGGGCATGAGTTTCAGGGCAGGAGTTTCAGGGCATGTGATTCCGGGCGTGAGATTCAGGATATGAGCATTCATGGCATGAGTTTCACTGCAGAGTTTACAGGGCATGAGATTCAGGGCATGAGTTTCAGGGTAGGTGATTCAGGGCATTAGTTTCAGGACATGAGATTCAGGCAATGAGTTTCAGTGCATGAGTTTCAGGACAGGAGATTCAGGGCATGAGTTTCAGGGCATGAGTTTCAGGGCAGGAGTTTCAGGGGCATGTGATTCAGGGCGTGAGTTTCAGGATATGAGATTCATGGCATGAGTTTCAGGGCAGGAGTTTCCAGGGCAGTGATTTTAGGGCATGAGTTTCAGTGCATGAGTTCAGGGCAGGAGTTTTCAGGGTATGTGATTTAGGGCATGAGTTTCAGGGCATGAGATTCAGGGCTTGAGTTTCATGGGCATGAGGTTCAGGGCATGAGTTTCAGGTCATGAGATTCAGGGCCATGAGCTTTCCAGTCCAGGAACTTGAGGGCATCGAGATTCAGGCATGAGTTTCAGAGCATGAGATTCAGGGCATGAGATTCAGTGCATGACTTTTCAGGCAGGAGATTCAGAGCAAGTGTTTCAGTGCAGGAGTTTCAGGGCATGAGATTCAGGGCATGAGATTCAGGGCATGAGTTTCAGGGCATGAGTTTTCAGGGCAGGAGTTTCAGAGCATGTGATTCAGGGCGTGAGTTTCAGGATATGAGATTCATGGCATGAGTTTCAGTGCAGGAGTTTCAGGCATGAGATTCAGGGCATGAGTTTCAGAGCATGAGTTTGAGGGCAGGAGTTTCAAGGCATGAGATTCAGGGCATGAGTTTCAGTGCATGAGTTTGAGGGAAGGAGTTTCAGGGCATGAGATTCAGGGCATGAGTTTCAGGACATGAGATCAGGGCAGGAATTTCAGGGCATGTAATTCAGGTCATGAGATCTGGGCAGATGATTCAGGGCAGGAGTTTTAGGGCATGTGATTCAGGGCATGAGTTTCAGTGCATGAGTTTCAGGGCAGGAGATTCAGGGTATGTGATTTAGGGCATGAGTTTCAGGGCATGAGATTCAGGGCTTGAGTTTCAGGGCATGAGGTTCAGGGCATGAGTTTCAGGGCATGAGATTCAAGGGCATGAGTTTCAGTGCAGGAACTTGAGGGCATGAGATTCAGTGCACGAGTTTCAGAGCATGAGATTCAGGGCATGAGATTCAGGGCATGATTTTCAGGGCAGGAGATTCAGGGCAGGTGTTTCAGTGTAGGAGTTTCAGGGCATGAGATTCAGGGCATGAGATTCAGGGCATGAGTTTCAGGACAGGAGATTCAGGGCATGAGTTTCAGGACATGAGTTTCAGGGCATGAGTTTCAGGGCAGGAGTTTCAGGGCATGTGATTCAGGGCGTGAGTTTCAGGATATGAGATTCATGGCATGAGTTTCAGTGCAGGAGTTTCAGGGCATGAGATTCAGAGCATGAGTTTCAGGGTAGGTGATTCAGGGCAGGAGTTTCAGGACATGAGATTCAGGGCATGAGTTTCAGTGCAGGAACTTGAGGTCATGAGATTCAGTGCACGAGTTTCAGAGCATGAGATTCAGGGCATGAGATTCAGGGCATGAGTTTCAGGGCAGGAGATTCAGGGCAGGTGTTTCACTGCAAGAGTTTCAGGGCATGAGATTCAGGGCATGAGATTTAGTACAGGAGATTCAGTGCATTGAGTTTCAGGGCAGGAGTTTCTGGGTATGTGATTTAGGGCATGAGTTTCAGGGCATGAGATTCAGGCTTGAGTTTCAGGGCATGAGGTTCAGGTCATGAGTTTCAGGTCATGAGATTCAGGGCATGAGTTTCAGTCCAGGAACTTGAGGGCATGAGATTCAGTGCATGAGTTTCAGAGCATGAGATTCAGGGCATGAAATTCAGGGCATGATTTTCAGGGCAGGAGATTCAGGGTTGGTTTTTCAGTGCTGGACTTTCAGGGCATGAGATTCAGGGCATGAGTTTCAGGGCATGAGATTCAGGGCATGAGTTTCAGGGCATGAGATTCAGGGCAGGTATTTCAGGGAATGTAATTCAGGGCATGAATTTCTGGGCAGATGATTCAGGGCAGAAGTTTTAGGGCATGTAATTCAGGGCATGAATTTCAGTGCATGAGTTTCAGGGCAGGAGTTTCAGGGAATGTGATTTAGGGCATGAATTTCAGTGCAGGAACTTGAGGGCATGAGATTCAGTGCACGAGTTTCAGAGCATGAGATTCAGGGCATGAGATTCAGGGCATGATTTTCAGGGCAGGAGATTCAGGGCAGGTGTGTCAGTGCAGGAGTTTCAGGGCATGAGATTCAGGGCATGAGATTCAGGGCATGAGTTTCAGGACAGGAGATTCAGGGCATGAGTTTCAGGGCATGAGTTTCAGGGCAGGAGTTTCAGGGCATGTGATTCAGGGCGTGAGATTCAGGATATGAGATTCATGGCATGAGTTTCACTGCAGGAGTTTCAGGGCATGAGATTCAGGGCATGAGTTTCAGGGTAGGTGATTCAGGGCATTAGTTTCAGGACATGAGATTCAGGCCATGAGTTTCAGTGCATGAGTTTCAGGACAGGAGATTCAGGGCATGAGTTTCAGGGCATGAGTTTCAGGGCAGGAGTTTCAGGGCATGTGATTCAGGGCGTGAGTTTCAGGATATGAGATTCATGGCATGAGTTTCAGTGCAGGAGTTTCAGGGCATGAGATTCAGAGCATGAGTTTCAGGGTAGGTGATTCAGGGCAGGAGTTTCAGGACATGAGATTCAGGGCATGAGTTTCAGTGCAGGAACTTGAGGTCATGAGATTCAGTGCACGAGTTTCAGAGCATGAGATTCAGGGCATGAGATTCAGGGCATGAGTTTCAGGGCAGGAGATTCAGGGCAGGTGTTTCACTGCAAGAGTTTCAGGGCATGAGATTCAGGGCATGAGATTTAGTACAGGAGATTCAGTGCATGAGTTTCAGGGCAGGAGTTTCAGGGCATGAGATTCAGGGCATGAGTTTCAGTGCATGAGTTTGAGGGAAGGAGTTTCAGGGCATGAGATTCAGGGCATGTGTTTCAGTGCATGAGTTTCAGGGCAGGAGTTTCAGGGTATGTGATTTAGGGCATGAGTTTCAGGGCATGAGATTCAGGGCTTGAGTTTCAGGGCATGAGGTTCAGGGCATGAGTTTCAGGGCATGAGATTCAGGGCATGAGTTTCAGTGCAGGAACTTGAGGGCATGAGATTCAGTGCACGAGTTTCAGAGCATGAGATTCAGGGCATGAGATTCAGGGCATGATTTTCAGGGCAGGAGATTCAGGGCAGGTGTTTCAGTGCAGGAGTTTCAGGGCATGAGATTCAGGGCATGAGATTCAGGGCATGAGTTTCAGGACAGGAGATTCAGGGCATGAGTTTCAGGGGGTGAGTTTCAGTGCATGACTTTCAGGGCATGAGTTTCAGGGCAGGAGTTTCAGGGCATGTAATTCAGGGCTTGAGTTTCAGGATATGAGATTCATGGTATGAGTTTCAGTGCAAGAGTTTCAGGGCATGAGATTCAGGGCATGAGTTTCAGGGCATGAGATTCAGGACAGGAGTTTCAAGGCATGAAATTCAGGGCATGAGTTTCAGTGCATGAGTTTGAGGGCAGGAGTTTCAAGGCATGAGATTCAGGGCATGAGTTTCAGTGTATGAGTTTCAGTGCAGGAGTTTCAGGGCATGAGATTCAGGGCAGGTATTTGAGGGCATGTAATTCAGGGCATGAGTTTCTGGGCAGATGATTCAGGGCAGGAGTTTTAGGGCATGTGATTCAGGGCATGAGTTTCAGTGCATGAGTTTCAGGGCAGGAGTTTCAGGGTATGTGATTTAGGGCATGAGTTTCAGGGCATGAGATTCAGGGCTTGAGTTTCGGGGCATGAGGTTCAGGGCATGAGTTTTAGGGCATGAGAGTCAGGGCTTGAGTTTCAGGGCATGAGGTTCAGGGCATGAGTTTCAGGGCATGAGATTCAGGGCATGAGGTTCAGTGCCTGAACTTGAGGGCATGAGATTCAGTGCACGAGTTTCAGAGCATGAGATTCAGGGCATGAGATTCAGGGCATGATTTTCAGGGCAGGAGATTCAGAGCAGGTGTTTCAGTGCAGGAGTTTCAGGGCATGAGATTCAAGGCATGAGATTCAGGGCATGAGTTTCAGGGCATGAGTTTCAGGGCAGGAGTTTCAGAGCATGTGATTCAGGGCGTGAGTTTCAGGATATGAGATTCATGGCATGAGTTTCAGTGCAGGAGTTTCAGGGCATGAGATTCAGGGCATGAGTTTCAGAGCATGAGTTTGAGGGCAGGAGTTTCAAGGCATGAGATTCAGGGCATGAGTTTCAGTGCATGAGTTTGAGGGAAGGAGTTTCAGGGCATGAGATTCAGGGCATGAGTTTCAGGGCATGAGATCAGGGCAGGAATTTCAGGGCATGTAATTCAGGTCATGAGATTCTGGGCAGATGATTCAGGGCAGGAGTTTTAGGGCATGTGATTCAGGGCATGAGTTTCAGTGCATGAGTTTCAGGGCAGGAGTTTCAGGGTATGTGATTTAGGGCATGAGTTTCAGGGCATGAGATTCAGGGCTTGAGTTTCAGGGCATGAGGTTCAGGGCATGAGTTTCAGGGCATGAGATTCAGGGCATGAGTTTCAGTGCAGGAACTTGAGGGCATGAGATTCAGTGCACGAGTTTCAGAGCATGAGATTCAGGGCATGAGATTCAGGGCATGATTTTCAGGGCAGGAGATTCAGGGCAGGTGTTTCAGTGTAGGAGTTTCAGGGCATGAGATTCAGGGCATGAGTTTCACAACAGGAGATTCAGGGCATGAGTTTCAGGACATGAGTTTCAGGGCATGAGTTTCAGGGCAGGAGTTTCAGGGCATGTGATTCAGGGCGTGAGTTTCAGGATATGAGATTCATGGCATGAGTTTCAGTGCAGGAGTTTCAGGGCATGAGATTCAGAGCATGAGTTTCAGGGTAGGTGATTCAGGGCAGGAGTTTCAGGACATGAGATTCAGGGCATGAGTTTCAGTGCAGGAACTTGAGGTCATGAGATTCAGTGCACGAGTTTCAGAGCATGAGATTCAGGGCATGAGATTCAGGGCATGAGTTTCAGGGCAGGAGATTCAGGGCAGGTGTTTCACTGCAAGAGTTTCAGGGCATGAGATTCAGGGCATGAGATTTAGTACAGGAGATTCAGTGCATGAGTTTCAGGGCAGGAGTTTCTGGGTATGTGATTTAGGGCATGAGTTTCAGGGCATGAGATTCAGGGCTTGAGTTTCAGGGCATGAGGTTCAGGTCATGAGTTTCAGGTCATGAGATTCAGGGCATGAGTTTCAGTCCAGGAACTTGAGGGCATGAGATTAAGTGCATGAGTTTCAGAGCATGAGATTCAGGGCATGAAATTCAGGGCATGATTTTCAGGGCAGGAGATTCAGGGTTGGTTTTTCAGTGCTGGACTTTCAGGGCATGAGATTCAGGGCATGAGTTTCAGGGCATGAGATTCAGGGCATGAGTTTCAGGGCATGAGATTCAGGGCAGGTATTTCAGGGAATGTAATTCAGGGCATGAATTTCTGGGCAGATGATTCAGGGCAGAAGTTTTAGGGCATGTAATTCAGGGCATGAATTTCAGTGCATGAGTTTCAGGGCAGGAGTTTCAGGGTATGTGATTTAGGGCATGAATTTCAGTGCAGGAACTTGAGGGCATGAGATTCAGTGCACGAGTTTCAGAGCATGAGATTCAGGGCATGAGATTCAGGGCATGATTTTCAGGGCAGGAGATTCAGGGCAGGTGTGTCAGTGCAGGAGTTTCAGGGCATGAGATTCAGGGCATGAGATTCAGGGCATGAGTTTCAGGACAGGAGATTCAGGGCATGAGTTTCAGGGCATGAGTTTCAGGGCAGGAGTTTCAGGGCATGTGATTCAGGGCGTGAGATTCAGGATATGAGATTCATGGCATGAGTTTCACTGCAGGAGTTTCAGGGCATGAGATTCAGGGCATGAGTTTCAGGGTAGGTGATTCAGGGCATTAGTTTCAGGACATGAGATTCAGGCCATGAGTTTCAGTGCATGAGTTTCAGGACAGGAGATTCAGGGCATGAGTTTCAGGGCATGAGTTTCAGGGCAGGAGTTTCAGGGCATGTGATTCAGGGCGTGAGTTTCAGGATATGAGATTCATGGCATGAGTTTCAGTGCAGGAGTTTCAGGGCATGAGATTCAGAGCATGAGTTTCAGGGTAGGTGATTCAGGGCAGGAGTTTCAGGACATGAGATTCAGGGCATGAGTTTCAGTGCAGGAACTTGAGGTCATGAGATTCAGTGCACGAGTTTCAGAGCATGAGATTCAGGGCATGAGATTCAGGGCATGAGTTTCAGGGCAGGAGATTCAGGGCAGGTGTTTCACTGCAAGAGTTTCAGGGCATGAGATTCAGGGCATGAGATTTAGTACAGGAGATTCAGTGCATGAGTTTCAGGGCAGGAGTTTCTGGGTATGTGATTTAGGGCATGAGTTTCAGGGCATGAGATTCAGGGCTTGAGTTTCAGGGCATGAGGTTCAGGTCATGAGTTTCAGGTCATGAGATTCAGGGCATGAGTTTCAGTCCAGGAACTTGAGGGCATGAGATTCAGTGCATGAGTTTCAGAGCATGAGATTCAGGGCATGAAATTCAGGGCATGATTTTCAGGGCAGGAGATTCAGGGTTGGTTTTTCAGTGCTGGACTTTCAGGGCATGAGATTCAGGGCATGAGTTTCAGGGCATGAGATTCAGGGCATGAGTTTCAGGGCATGAGATTCAGGGCAGGTATTTCAGGGAATGTAATTCAGGGCATGAATTTCTGGGCAGATGATTCAGGGCAGAAGTTTTAGGGCATGTATTTCAGGGCATGAATTTCAGTGCATGAGTTTCAGGGCAGGAGTTTCAGGGTATGTGATTTAGGGCATGAGTTTCAGTGCAGGAACTTGAGGGCATGAGATTCAGTGCACGAGTTTCAGAGCATGAGATTCAGGGCATGAGATTCAGGGCATGATTTTCAGGGCAGGAGATTCAGGGCAGGTGTGTCAGTGCAGGAGTTTCAGGGCATGAGATTCAGGGCATGAGATTCAGGGCATGAGTTTCAGGACAGGAGATTCAGGGCATGAGTTTCAGGGCATGAGTTTCAGGGCAGGAGTTTCAGGGCATGTGATTCAGGGCGTGAGATTCAGGATATGAGATTCATGGCATGAGTTTCACTGCAGGAGTTTCAGGGCATGAGATTCAGGGCATGAGTTTCAGGGTAGGTGATTCAGGGCATTAGTTTCAGGACATGAGATTCAGGCCATGAGTTTCAGTGCATGAGTTTCAGGACAGGAGATTCAGGGCATGAGTTTCAGGGCATGAGTTTCAGGGCAGGAGTTTCAGGGCATGTGATTCAGGGCGTGAGTTTCAGGATATGAGATTCATGGAATGAGTTTCAGTGCAGGAGTTTCAGGGCATGAGATTCAGGGCATGAGTTTTAGGACAGGAGATTCAGGGCATGAGTTTCAGGGCAGGAGTTTTAGGGCATGAGTTTCAGTGCATGAGTTTCAGGGCAGGAGTTTCAGGGTATGTGATTTAGGGCATGAGTTTCAGGGCATGAGATTCAGGGCTTGAGTTTCAGGGCATGAGGTTCAGGGCATGAGTTCAAGGTCATGAGATTCAGGGCATGAGTTTCAGTCCAGGAACTTGAGGGCATGAGATTCAGTGCATGAGTTTCAGAGCATGAGATTCAGGGCATGAGATTCAGTGCATGATTTTCAGGGCAGGAGATTCAGAGCAGGTGTTTCCGTGCAGGAGTTTCAGGGCATGAGATTCAGGGCATGAGATTCAGGGCATGAGTTTCAGGGCATGAGTTTCAGGGCAGGAGTTTCAGAGCATGTGATTCAGGGCGTGAGTTTCAGAATATGAGATTCATGGCATGAGCTTCAGTGCAGGAGTTTCAGGGCATGAGATTCAGGGCATGAGTTTGAGGGCAGGAGTTTCAAGGCATGAGATTCAGGGCATGAGTTTCAGTGCATGAGTTTGAGGGAAGGAGTTTCAGGGCATGAGATTCAGGGCATGAGTTTCAGGGCATGAGATCAGGGCAGGTATTTCAGGGCATGTAATTCAGGGCATGAGATTCTGGGCAGATGATTCAGGGCAGGAGTTTTAGGGCATGTGATTCAGGGCATGAGTTTCAGTGCATGAGTTTCAGGGCAGGAGTTTCAGGGTATGTGATTTAGGGCATGAGTTTCAGGGCATGAGATTCAGTGCATGAGTTTCAGTGCAGGAACTTGAGGGCATGAGATTCAGTGCACGAGTTTCAGAGCATGAGATTCAGGGCATGAGATTCAGGGCATGATTTTCAGGGCAGGAGATTCAGGGCAGGTGTTTCAGTGCAGGAGTTTCAGGGCATGAGATTCAGGGCATGAGATTCAGGGCATGAGTTTCAGGACAGGAGATTCAGGGCATGAGTTTCAGGACATGAGTTTCAGGGCATGAGTTTCAGGGCAGGAGTTTCAGGGCATGTGATTCAGGGCGTGAGTTTCAGGATATGAGATTCATGGCAAGAGTTTCAGTGCAGGAGTTTCAGGGCATGAGATTCAGAGCATGAGTTTCAGGGTAGGTGATTCAGGGCAGGAGTTTCAGGACATGAGATTCAGGGCATGAGTTTCAGTGCAGGAACTTGAGGTCATGAGATTCAGTGCACGAGTTTCAGAGCATGAGATTCAGGGCATGAGATTCAGGGCATGAATTTCAGGGCAGGAGATTCAGGGCAGGTGTTTCACTGCAAGAGTTTCAGGGCATGAGATTCAGGGCATGAGATTCAGGGCATGAGATTTAGTACAGGAGATTCAGTGCATGAGTTTCAGGGCATGAGTTTCAGGGCAGGAGTTGTAGGGCATGTGATTCAGGGCATGAGTTTCAGTGCATGAGTTTCAGGGCAGGAGTTTCTGGGTATGTGATTTAGGGCATGAGTTTCAGGGCATGAGATTCAGGGCTTGAGTTTCAGGGCATGAGGTTCAGGGCATGAGTTTCAGGTCATGAGATTCAGGGCATGAGTTTCAGTCCAGGAACTTGAGGGCATGAGATTCAGTGCATGAGTTTCAGAGCATGAGATTCAGGGCATGAAATTCAGGGCATGATTTTCAGAGCAGGAGATTCAGGGCAGGTGTTTCAGTGCAGGACTTTCAGGGCATGAGATTCAGGGCATGAGATTCAGGGCATGAGTTTAAGGGCATGAGTTTCAGGGCATAAGTTTCTGGACATGAGTTTCAGGGAATGAGATTCAGGACATGAGTTTCAGGGCATGAGTTTCAGTGCAGGAACTTGAGGGCATGAGATTCAGGGCATGAGTTTCAGGACAGGAGATTCAGGGCATGAGTTTCAGGGCATGAGTTTCAGGGCATGAGTTTCAGGGCAGAAGTTTCAGGGCATGTAATTCAGGGCGTGAGTTTCAGGATATGAGATTCATGGCATGAGTTTCAGTGCAGGAGTTTCAGGGCATGAGATTCAGGGCATGAGTTTCAGGGCATGAGATTCAGGACAGCAGTTTCAAGGCATGAGATTCAGGGCATGAGTTTCAGTGCATGAGTTTGAGGGCAGGAGTTTCAAGGCATGAGATTCAGGGCATGAGATTCAGGGCATGAGTTTCAGGGCATGAGATTCAGGGCAGGTATTTCAGGGCATGTAATTCAGGGCATCAGTTTCTGGGCAGATGATTCAGGGCAGGAGTTTTAGGGCATGTGATTCAGGGCATGAGTTTCAGTGCATGAGTTTCAGGGCGTGAGTTTCAGGATATGAGATTCATGGCAAGAGTTTCAGTGCAGGAGTTTCAGGGCATGAGATTCAGAGCATGAGTTTCAGGGTAGGTGATTCAGGGCAGGAGTTTCAGGACATGAGATTCAGGGCATGAGTTTCAGTGCAGGAACTTGAGGTCATGAGATTCAGTGCACGAGTTTCAGAGCATGAGATTCAGGGCATGAGATTCAGGGCATGAATTTCAGGGCAGGAGATTCAGGGCAGGTGTTTCACTGCAAGAGTTTCAGGGCATGAGATTCAGGGCATGAGATTCAGGGCATGAGATTTAGTACAGGAGATTCAGTGCATGAGTTTCAGGGCATGAGTTTCAGGGCAGGAGTTGTAGGGCATGTGATTCAGGGCATGAGTTTCAGTGCATGAGTTTCAGGGCAGGAGTTTCTGGGTATGTGATTTAGGGCATGAGTTTCAGGGCATGAGATTCAGGGCTTGAGTTTCAGGGCATGAGGTTCAGGGCATGAGTTTCAGGTCATGAGATTCAGGGCATGAGTTTCAGTCCAGGAACTTGAGGGCATGAGATTCAGTGCATGAGTTTCAGAGCATGAGATTCAGGGCATGAAATTCAGGGCATGATTTTCAGAGCAGGAGATTCAGGGCAGGTGTTTCAGTGCAGGACTTTCAGGGCATGAGATTCAGGGCATGAGATTCAGGGCATGAGTTTAAGGGCATGAGTTTCAGGGCATAAGTTTCTGGACATGAGTTTCAGGGAATGAGATTCAGGACATGAGTTTCAGGGCATGAGTTTCAGTGCAGGAACTTGAGGGCATGAGATTCAGGGCATGAGTTTCAGGACAGGAGATTCAGGGCATGAGTTTCAGGGCATGAGTTTCAGGGCATGAGTTTCAGGGCAGAAGTTTCAGGGCATGTAATTCAGGGCGTGAGTTTCAGGATATGAGATTCATGGCATGAGTTTCAGTGCAGGAGTTTCAGGGCATGAGATTCAGGGCATGAGTTTCAGGGCATGAGATTCAGGACAGCAGTTTCAAGGCATGAGATTCAGGGCATGAGTTTCAGTGCATGAGTTTGAGGGCAGGAGTTTCAAGGCATGAGATTCAGGGCATGAGATTCAGGGCATGAGTTTCAGGGCATGAGATTCAGGGCAGGTATTTCAGGGCATGTAATTCAGGGCATCAGTTTCTGGGCAGATGATTCAGGGCAGGAGTTTTAGGGCATGTGATTCAGGGCATGAGTTTCAGTGCATGAGTTTCAGGGCAGGAGTTTCAGGGTATGTGATTTAGGGCATGAGTTTCAGGGCATGAGGTTCAGGGCATGAGTTTCAGGGCATGAGATTCAGGGCATGAGTTTCAGTGCAGGAACTTGAGGGCATGAGATTCAGTGCACGAGTTTCAGAGCATGAGATTCAGGGCATGAGATTCAGGGCATGATTTTCAGGGCAGGAGATTCAGGGCAGGTGTTTCAGGGCATGAGATTCAGGCATGAGTTTCAGGACAGGAGATTCAGGGCATGAGTTTCAGGGCATGAGTTTCAGGGCAGCAGTTTCAGGGCATGTGATTCAGGGCGTGAGTTTCAGGATATGAGATTCATGGCATGAGTTTCAGTGCAGGAGTTTCAGGGCATGAGATTCAGGGCATGAGTTTCAGGGTAGGTGATTCAGGGCAGGAGTTTCAGGACATGAGATTCAGGGCATGAGTTTCAGTGCAGGAACTTGAGGTCATGAGATTCAGTGCACGACTTTCAGAGCGTGAGATTCAGGGCATGAGATTCAGGGCATGAGTTTTAGGAGAGGAGATTCAGGGCATGAGTTTCAGGGCATGAGTTTCAGGGCATGAGTTTCAGGGCAGGAGTTTTAGGGCATGAGTTTCAGGGAATGAGATTCAGGGCTTGAGTTTCAGGGCATGAGGTTCAGGGCATGAGTTTCAGGTCATGAGATTCAGGGCATGAGTTTCAGTCCAGGAAATTGAGGGCATGAGATTCAGTGCATGAGTTTCAGAGCATGAGATTCAGGGCATGATTTTCAGGGCAGGAGATTCAGGGCAGGTGTTTCAGTGCAGGAGTTTCAGGGCATGAGATTCAGGGCATGAGATTCAGGGCATGACATTCAGGACAGGAGATTCAGGGCATGAGTTTCAGGGCATGAGTTTCAGGGCAGGAGTTTCAGGGCATGTGATTCAGGGCGTGAGTTTCAGGATATGAGATTCATGGCATGAGTTTCAGTGCAGGAGTTTCAGGGCATGAGATTCAGGGCATGAGTTTTAGGACAGGAGATTCAGGGCATGAGTTTCAGGGCATGAGTTTCAGGGCAGGAGTTTCAGGGCAGGAGTTTTAGGGCATGAGTTTCAGTGCATGAGTTTCAGGGCAGGAGTTTCAGGGTATGTGATTTAGGGCATGAGTTTCAGGGCATGAGATTCAGGGCTTGAGTTTCAGGGCATGAGGTTCAGGGCATGAGTTTCAGGACATGAGATTCAGGGCATGAGTTTCAGTCCAGGAACTTGAGGGCATGAGATTCAGTGCATGAGTTTCAGAGCATGAGATTCAGGGCATGAGATTCAGGGCATGATTTTCAGGGCAGGAGATTCAGAGCAGGTGTTTCAGTGCAGGAGTTTCAGGGCATGAGATTCAGGGCATGAGATTCAGGGCATGAGTTTCAGGGCATGAGTTTCAGGGCAGGAGTTTCAGAGCATGTGATTCAGGGCGTGAGTTTCAGGATATGAGATTCATGGCATGAGTTTCAGTGCAGGAGTTTCAGGGCATGAGATTCAGAGAATGAGTTTCAGTGCATGAGTTTGAGGGCAGGAGTTTCAAGGCATGAGATTCAGGGCATGAGTTTCAGTGCATGAGTTTGAGGGAAGGAGTTTCAGGGCATGAGATTAAGGGCATGAGCTTCAGGGCATGAGATCAGGGCAGGTATTTCAGGGCATGTAATTCAGGGCATGAGATTCTGGGCATATGATTCAGGGCAGGAGTTTTAGGGCATGTGATTCAGGGCATGAGTTTCAGTGCATGAGTTTCAGGGCAGGAGTTTCAGGGTATGTGAATTAGGGCATGAGTTTCAGGGCATGAGATTCAGGGCTTAAGTTTCAGGGCATGAGGTTCAGGGCATGAGTTTCAGGGCATGAGATTCAGGGCATGAGTTTCAGTGCAGGAGCTTGAGGGCATGAGATTCAGTGCACGAGTTTCAGAGCATGAGATTCAAGGCATGAGATTCAGGGCATGATTTTCAGGGCAGGAGATTCAGGGCAGCAGTTTCAGGGCATGTGATTCAGGGCGTGAGTTTCAGGATTTGAGATTCATGGCATGAGTTTCAGTGCAGGAGTTTCAGGGCATGAGATTCAGGGCATGAGTTTCAGGGTAGGTGATTCAGGGCAGGAGTTTCAGGACATGAGATTCAAGGCATGAGTTTCAGTGCAGGAACTTGAGGTCATGAGATTCAGTGCACGACTTTCAGAGCGTGAGATTCAGGGCATGAGATTCAGGGCATGAGTTTTAGGAGAGGAGATTCAGGGCATGAGTTTCAGGGCATGACTTTCAGGGCATGAGTTTCAGGGCAGGAGTTTTAGGGCATGAGTTTCAGGGAATGAGATTCAGGGCTTGAGTTTCAGGGCATGAGGTTCAGGGCATGAGTTTCAGGTCATGAGATTCAGGGCATGAGTTTCAGTCCAGGAACTTGAGGGCATGAGATTCAGTGCATGAGTTTCAGAGCATGAGATTCAGGGCATGATTTTCAGGGCAGGAGATTCAGGGCAGGTGTTTCAGTGCAGGAGTTTCAGGGCATGAGATTCAGGGCATGAGATTCAGGGCATGACATTCAGGACAGGAGATTCAGGGCATGAGTTTCAGGGCATGAGTTTCAGGGCAGGAGTTTCAGGGCATGTGATTCAGGGCGTGAGTTTCAGGATATGAGATTCATGGCATGAGTTTCAGGGCAGGAGTTTCAGGGCATGAGATTCAGGGCATGAGTTTTAGGACAGGAGATTCTGGGCATGAGTTTCAGGGCATGAGTTTCAGTGCATGAGTTTGAGGGAAGGAGTTTCAGGGCATGAGATTAAGGGCATGAGCTTCAGGGCATGAGATCAGGGCAGGTATTTCAGGGCATGTAATTCAGGGCATGAGATTCTGGGCATATGATTCAGGGCAGGAGGTTCAGGGCATGAGTTTCAGGGCATGAGATTCAGGGCATGAGTTTCAGTGCAGGAACTTGAGGGCATGAGATTCAGTGCACGAGTTTCAGAGCATGAGATTCAAGGCATGAGATTCAGGGCATGATTTTCACGGCAGGAGATTCAGGGCAGGTGTTTCAGTGCAGGAATTTCAGGGCATGAGATTCAGGGCATGAGATTCAGGGCATGAGTTTCAGGACAGGAGATTCTGGGCATGAGTTTCAGGACATGAGTTTCAGGGCATGAGTTTCAGGGCATGAGTTTCAGGGCATGTGATTCAGGGCGTGAGTTTCAGGATATGAGATTCATGGCATGAGTTTCAGTGCAGGAGTTTCAGGGCATGAGATTCAGAGCATGAGTATCAGGGTAGGTGATTCAGGGCAGGAGTTTCAGGACATGAGATTCAGGGCATGAGTTTCAGTGCAGGAACTTGAGGACATGAGATTCAGTGCACGAGTTTCAGAGCATGAGATTCAGGGCATGAGATTCAGGGCATGAGTTTCAGGGCAGGAGATTCAGGACAGGTGTTTCACTGCAAGAGTTTCAGGGCATGAGATTCAGGGCATGAGATTCAGGGCATGAGATTTAGTACAGGAGATTCAGTGCATGAGTTTCAGGGCATGAGTTTCAGGGCAGGAGTTGTAGGGCATGTGATTCAGGGCATGAGTTTCAGTGCATGAGTTTCAGGGCAGGAGTTTCTGGGTATGTGATTTAGGGCATGAGTTTCAGGGCATGAGATTCAGGGCTTGAGTTTCAGGCATGAGGTTCAGGGCATGAGTTTCAGGTCATGAGATTCAGGGCAACAGTTTCAATCCATGAAATTGAGGGCATGAGATTCAGTGCATGAGTTTCAGAGTATGAGATTCAGGGCATGAAATTCAGGGCATGATTTTCAGGGCAGGAGATTCAGGGCAGGTGTTTCAGTGCAGGACTTTCAGGCATGAGATTCAGGGCATGAGATTCAGGGCTTGAGTTTAAGGGCATGAGTTTCAGGGCATAAGTTTCAGGACATGAGTTTCAGGGAATGAGATTCAGGACATGAGTTTCAGGGCATGAGTTTCAGTGCAGGAACTTGAGGGCATGAGATTCAGGGCATGAGTTTCAGGACAGGAGATTCAGGGCATGAGTTTGAGGGTAGGAGGTTCAGGGCATGAGATTCAGGGCATGAGTTTCAGGGCATGAGATTCAGGGCATGAGTTTCAGGGCATGAGATTCAGGGCATGAGTTTCAGTGCAGGAACTTGAGGGCATGAGATTCAGTGCACGAGTTTCAGAGCATGAGATTCAGGGCATGAGATTCAGGGCATGATTTTCAGGGCAGGAGATTCAGGGCAGGTGTTTCAGGGCATGAGATTCAGGGCATGAGTTTCAGGGCAGGAGTTTTAGGGCATGAGTTTCAGTGCATGAGTTTTAGGGCAGGAGTTCCAGGGTATGTGATTTAGGGCATGAGTTTCAGGGAATGAGATTCAGGGCTTGAGTTTCAGGGCATGAGGTTCAGGGCATGAGTTTCAGGTCATGAGATTCAGGGCATGAGTTTCAGTCCAGGAACTTGAGGGCATGAGATTCAGTGCATGAGTTTCAGAGCATGAGATGCAGTGCATGATTTTCAGGGCAGGAGATTCAGGGCAGGTGTTTCAGTGCAGGAGTTTCAGGGCATGAGATTCAGGGCATGAGATTCAGGGCATGAGTTTCAGGACAGGAGATTCAGGGCATGAGTTTCAGGGCATGAGTTTCAGGGCAGGAGTTTCAGGGCATGTGATTCAGGGCGTGAGTTTCAGGATATGAGATTCATGGCATGAGTTTCAGTGCAGGAGTTTCAGGGCATGAGATTCAGGGCATGAGTTTTAGGACAGGAGATTCAGTGCATGAGTTTCAGGGCATGAGTTTCAGGGCAGGAGTTTCAGGGCAGGAGTTTTAGGGCATGAGTTTCAGTGCATGAGTTTCAGGGCAGGAGTTTCAGGGTATGTGATTTAGGGCATGAGTTTCAGGGCATGTGATTCAGGGCGTGAGATTCAGGATATGAGATTCATGGCATGAGTTTCACTGCAGGAGTTTCAGGGCATGAGTTTCAGGGTAGGTGATTCGGGGCATTAGTTTCAGGACATGAGATTCAGGCCATGAGTTTCAGTGCATGAGTTTCAGGACAGGAGATTCAGGGCATGAGTTTCAGGGCATGAGTTTCAGGGCAGGAGTTTCAGGGCATGTGATTCAGGGCGTGAGTTTCAGGATATGAGATTCATGGAATGAGTTTCAGTGCAGGAGTTTCAGGGCATGAGATTCAGGGCATGAGTTTTAGGACAGGAGATTCAGGGCATGAGTTTCAGGGCATGAGTTTCAGGGCAGGAGTTTCAGGGCAGGAGTTTTAGGGCATGAGTTTCAGTGCATGAGTTTCAGGGCAGGAGTTTCAGGGTATGTGATTTAGGGCATGAGTTTCAGGGCATGAGATTCAGGGCTTGAGTTTCAGGGCATGAGGTTCAGGGCATGAGTTCAAGGTCATGAGATTCAGGGCATGAGTTTCAGTCCAGGAACTTGAGGGCATGAGATTCAGTGCATGAGTTTCAGAGCATGAGATTCAGGGCATGAGATTCAGTGCATGATTTTCAGGGCAGGAGATTCAGAGCAGGTGTTTCCGTGCAGGAGTTTCAGGGCATGAGATTCAGGGCATGAGATTCAGGGCATGAGTTTCAGGGCATGAGTTTCAGGGCAGGAGTTTCAGAGCATGTGATTCAGGGCGTGAGTTTCAGAATATGAGATTCATGGCATGAGCTTCAGTGCAGGAGTTTCAGGGCATGAGATTCAGGGCATGAGTTTGAGGGCAGGAGTTTCAAGGCATGAGATTCAGGGCATGAGTTTCAGTGCATGAGTTTGAGGGAAGGAGTTTCAGGGCATGAGATTCAGGGCATGAGTTTCAGGGCATGAGATCAGGGCAGGTATTTCAGGGCATGTAATTCAGGGCATGAGATTCTGGGCAGATGATTCAGGGCAGGAGTTTTAGGGCATGTGATTCAGGGCATGAGTTTCAGTGCATGAGTTTCAGGGCAGGAGTTTCAGGGTATGTGATTTAGGGCATGAGTTTCAGGGCATGAGATTCAGTGCATGAGTTTCAGTGCAGGAACTTGAGGGCATGAGATTCAGTGCACGAGTTTCAGAGCATGAGATTCAGGGCATGAGATTCAGGGCATGATTTTCAGGGCAGGAGATTCAGGGCAGGTGTTTCAGTGCAGGAGTTTCAGGGCATGAGATTCAGGGCATGAGATTCAGGGCATGAGTTTCAGGACAGGAGATTCAGGGCATGAGTTTCAGGACATGAGTTTCAGGGCATGAGTTTCAGGGCAGGAGTTTCAGGGCATGTGATTCAGGGCGTGAGTTTCAGGATATGAGATTCATGGCAAGAGTTTCAGTGCAGGAGTTTCAGGGCATGAGATTCAGAGCATGAGTTTCAGGGTAGGTGATTCAGGGCAGGAGTTTCAGGACATGAGATTCAGGGCATGAGTTTCAGTGCAGGAACTTGAGGTCATGAGATTCAGTGCACGAGTTTCAGAGCATGAGATTCAGGGCATGAATTTCAGGGCAGGAGATTCAGGGCAGGTGTTTCACTGCAAGAGTTTCAGGGCATGAGATTCAGGGCATGAGATTCAGGGCATGAGATTTAGTACAGGAGATTCAGTGCATGAGTTTCAGGGCAGGAGTTGTAGGGCATGTGATTCAGGGCATGAGTTTCAGTGCATGAGTTTCAGGGCAGGAGTTTCTGGGTATGTGATTTAGGGCATGAGTTTCAGGGCATGAGATTCAGGGCTTGAGTTTCAGGGCATGAGGTTCAGGGCATGAGTTTCAGGTCATGAGATTCAGGGCATGAGTTTCAGTCCAGGAACTTGAGGGCATGAGATTCAGTGCATGAGTTTCAGAGCATGAGATTCAGGGCATGAAATTCAGGGCATGATTTTCAGAGCAGGAGATTCAGGGCAGGTGTTTCAGTGCAGGACTTTCAGGGCATGAGATTCAGGGCATGAGATTCAGGGCATGAGTTTAAGGGCATGAGTTTCAGGGCATAAGTTTCTGGACATGAGTTTCAGGGAATGAGATTCAGGACATGAGTTTCAGGGCATGAGTTTCAGTGCAGGAACTTGAGGGCATGAGATTCAGGGCATGAGTTTCAGGACAGGAGATTCAGGGCATGAGTTTCGGGGCATGAGTTTCAGGGCATGAGTTTCAGGGCAGAAGTTTCAGGGCATGTAATTCAGGGCGTGAGTTTCAGGATATGAGATTCATGGCATGAGTTTCAGTGCAGGAGTTTCAGGGCATGAGATTCAGGGCATGAGTTTCAGGGCATGAGATTCAGGACAGCAGTTTCAAGGCATGAGATTCAGGGCATGAGTTTCAGTGCATGAGTTTGAGGGCAGGAGTTTCAAGGCATGAGATTCAGGGCATGAGATTCAGGGCATGAGTTTCAGGGCATGAGATTCAGGGCAGGTATTTCAGGGCATGTAATTCAGGGCATCAGTTTCTGGGCAGATGATTCAGGGCAGGAGTTTTAGGGCATGTGATTCAGGGCATGAGTTTCAGTGCATGAGTTTCAGGGCAGGAGTTTCAGGGTATGTGATTTAGGGCATGAGTTTCAGGGCATGAGGTTCAGGGCATGAGTTTCAGGGCATGAGATTCAGGGCATGAGTTTCAGTGCAGGAACTTGAGGGCATGAGATTCAGTGCACGAGTTTCAGAGCATGAGATTCAGGGCATGAGATTCAGGGCATGATTTTCAGGGCAGGAGATTCAGGGCAGGTGTTTCAGGGCATGAGATTCAGGCATGAGTTTCAGGACAGGAGATTCAGGGCATGAGTTTCAGGGCATGAGTTTCAGGGCAGCAGTTTCAGGGCATGTGATTCAGGGCGTGAGTTTCAGGATATGAGATTCATGGCATGAGTTTCAGTGCAGGAGTTTCAGGGCATGAGATTCAGGGCATGAGTTTCAGGGTAGGTGATTCAGGGCAGGAGTTTCAGGACATGAGATTCAGGGCATGAGTTTCAGTGCAGGAACTTGAGGTCATGAGATTCAGTGCACGACTTTCAGAGCGTGAGATTCAGGGCATGAGATTCAGGGCATGAGTTTTAGGAGAGGAGATTCAGGGCATGAGTTTCAGGGCATGAGTTTCAGGGCATGAGTTTCAGGGCAGGAGTTTTAGGGCATGAGTTTCAGGGAATGAGATTCAGGGCTTGAGTTTCAGGGCATGAGGTTCAGGGCATGAGTTTCAGGTCATGAGATTCAGGGCATGAGTTTCAGTCCAGGAAATTGAGGGCATGAGATTCAGTGCATGAGTTTCAGAGCATGAGATTCAGGGCATGATTTTCAGGGCAGGAGATTCAGGGCAGGTGTTTCAGTGCAGGAGTTTCAGGGCATGAGATTCAGGGCATGTGATTCAGGGCATGACATTCAGGACAGGAGATTCAGGGCATGAGTTTCAGGGCATGAGTTTCAGGGCAGGAGTTTCAGGGCATGTGATTCAGGGCGTGAGTTTCAGGATATGAGATTCATGGCATGAGTTTCAGTGCAGGAGTTTCAGGGCATGAGATTCAGGGCATGAGTTTTAGGACAGGAGATTCAGGGCATGAGTTTCAGGGCATGAGTTTCAGGGCAGGAGTTTCAGGGCAGGAGTTTTAGGGCATGAGTTTCAGTGCATGAGTTTCAGGGCAGGAGTTTCAGGGTATGTGATTTAGGGCATGAGTTTCAGGGCATGAGATTCAGGGCTTGAGTTTCAGGGCATGAGGTTCAGGGCATGAGTTTCAGGTCATGAGATTCAGGGCATGAGTTTCAGTCCAGGAACTTGAGGGCATGAGATTCAGTGCATGAGTTTCAGAGCATGAG
The DNA here is from genome assembly GCF_030028105.1 of Mobula birostris. NCBI lineage: Eukaryota > Metazoa > Chordata > Chondrichthyes > Myliobatiformes > Myliobatidae > Mobula > Mobula birostris. The sequence continues at coordinate 32,234 of NW_027274407.1, forward strand.
ATTCAGGGCATGAGATTCAGTGCATGATTTTCAGGGCAGGAGATTCAGAGCAGGTGTTTCAGTTCAGGAGTTTCAGGGCATGAGATTCAGGGCATGAGATTCAGGGCATGAGTTTCAGGGCATGAGTTTCAGGGCAGGAGTTTCAGAGCATGTGATTCAGGGCGTGAGTTTCAGGATATGAGATTCATGGCATGAGTTTCAGTGCAGGAGTTTCAGGGCATGAGATTCAGAGAATGAGTTTCAGTGCATGAGTTTGAGGGCAGGAGTTTCAAGGCATGAGATTCAGGGCATGAGTTTCAGTGCATGAGTTTGAGGGAAGGAGTTTCAGGGCATGAGATTAAGGGCATGAGCTTCAGGGCATGAGATCAGGGCAGGTATTTCAGGGCATGTAATTCAGGGCATGAGATTCTGGGCATATGATTCAGGGCAGGAGTTTTAGGGCATGTGATTCAGGGCATGAGTTTCAGTGCATGAGTTTCAGGGCAGGAGTTTCAGGGTATGTGAATTAGGGCATGAGTTTCAGGGCATGAGATTCAGGGCTTAAGTTTCAGGGCATGAGGTTCAGGGCATGAGTTTCAGGGCATGAGATTCAGGGCATGAGTTTCAGTGCAGGAGCTTGAGGGCATGAGATTCAGTGCACGAGTTTCAGAGCATGAGATTCAAGGCATGAGATTCAGGGCATGATTTTCAGGGCAGGAGATTCAGGGCAGCAGTTTCAGGGCATGTGATTCAGGGCGTGAGTTTCAGGATTTGAGATTCATGGCATGAGTTTCAGTGCAGGAGTTTCAGGGCATGAGATTCAGGGCATGAGTTTCAGGGTAGGTGATTCAGGGCAGGAGTTTCAGGACATGAGATTCAAGGCATGAGTTTCAGTGCAGGAACTTGAGGTCATGAGATTCAGTGCACGACTTTCAGAGCGTGAGATTCAGGGCATGAGATTCAGGGCATGAGTTTTAGGAGAGGAGATTCAGGGCATGAGTTTCAGGGCATGACTTTCAGGGCATGAGTTTCAGGGCAGGAGTTTTAGGGCATGAGTTTCAGGGAATGAGATTCAGGGCTTGAGTTTCAGGGCATGAGGTTCAGGGCATGAGTTTCAGGTCATGAGATTCAGGGCATGAGTTTCAGTCCAGGAACTTGAGGGCATGAGATTCAGTGCATGAGTTTCAGAGCATGAGATTTAGGGCATGATTTTCAGGGCAGGAGATTCAGGGCAGGTGTTTCAGTGCAGGAGTTTCGGGCATGAGATTCAGGGCATGAGATTCAGGGCATGACATTCAGGACAGGAGATTCAGGGCATGAGTTTCAGGGCATGAGTTTCAGGGCAGGAGTTTCAGGGCATGTGATTCAGGGCGTGAGTTTCAGGATATGAGATTCATGGCATGAGTTTCAGGGCAGGAGTTTCAGGGCATGAGATTCAGGGCATGAGTTTTAGGACAGGAGATTCAGGGCATGAGTTTCAGGGCATGAGTTTCAGTGCATGAGTTTGAGGGAAGGAGTTTCAGGGCATGAGATTAAGGGCATGAGCTTCAGGGCATGAGATCAGGGCAGGTATTTCAGGGCATGTAATTCAGGGCATGAGATTCTGGGCATATGATTCAGGGCAGGAGGTTCAGGGCATGAGTTTCAGGGCATGAGATTCAGGGCATGAGTTTCAGTGCAGGAACTTGAGGGCATGAGATTCAGTGCACGAGTTTCAGAGCATGAGATTCAAGGCATGAGATTCAGGGCATGATTTTTACGGCAGGAGATTCAGGGCAGGTGTTTCAGTGCAGGAATTTCAGGGCATGAGATTCAGGGCATGAGATTCAGGGCATGAGTTTCAGGACAGGAGATTCAGGGCATGAGTTTCAGGACATGAGTTTCAGGGCATGAGTTTCAGGGCATGAGTTTCAGGGCATGTGATTCAGGGCGTGAGTTTCAGGATATGAGATTCATGGCATGAGTTTCAGTGCAGGAGTTTCAGGGCATGTGATTCAGAGCATGAGTATCAGGGTAGGTGATTCAGGGCAGGAGTTTCAGGACATGAGATTCAGGGCATGAGTTTCAGTGCAGGAACTTGAGGACATGAGATTCAGTGCACGAGTTTCAGAGCATGAGATTCAGGGCATGAGATTCAGGGCATGAGTTTCAGGGCAGGAGATTCAGGACAGGTGTTTCACTGCAAGAGTTTCAGGGCATGAGATTCAGGGCATGAGATTCAGGGCATGAGATTTAGTACAGGAGATTCAGTGCATGAGTTTCAGGGCATGAGTTTCAGGGCAGGAGTTGTAGGGCATGTGATTCAGGGCATGAGTTTCAGTGCATGAGTTTCAGGGCAGGAGTTTCTGGGTATGTGATTTAGGGCATGAGTTTCAGGGCATGAGATTCAGGGCTTGAGTTTCAGGGCATGAGGTTCAGGGCATGAGTTTCAGGTCATGAGATTCAGGGCAACAGTTTCAATCCATGAAATTGAGGGCATGAGATTCAGTGCATGAGTTTCAGAGTATGAGATTCAGGGCATGAAATTCAGGGCATGATTTTCAGGGCAGGAGATTCAGGGCAGGTGTTTCAGTGCAGGACTTTCAGGGCATGAGATTCAGGGCATGAGATTCAGGGCTTGAGTTTAAGGGCATGAGTTTCAGGGCATAAGTTTCAGGACATGAGTTTCAGGGAAGGAGATTCAGGACATGAGTTTCAGGGCATGAGTTTCAGTGCAGGAACTTGAGGGCATGAGATTCAGGGCATGAGTTTCAGGACAGGAGATTCAGGGCATGAGTTTGAGGGTAGGAGTTTCAGGGCATGAGATTCAGGGCATGAGTTTCAGGGCATGAGATTCAGGGCATGAGTTTCAGGGCATGAGATTCAGGGCATGAGTTTCAGTGCAGGAACTTGAGGGCATGAGATTCAGTGCACGAGTTTCAGAGCATGAGATTCAGGGCATGAGATTCAGGGCATGATTTTCAGGGCAGGAGATTCAGGGCAGGTGTTTCAGGGCATGAGATTCAGGGCATGAGTTTCAGGGCAGGAGTTTTAGGGCATGAGTTTCAGTGCATGAGTTTTAGGGCAGGAGTTTCAGGGTATGTGATTTAGGGCATGAGTTTCAGGGAATGAGATTCAGGGCTTGAGTTTCAGGGCATGAGGTTCAGGGCATGAGTTTCAGGTCATGAGATTCAGGGCATGAGTTTCAGTCCAGGAACTTGAGGGCATGAGATTCAGTGCATGAGTTTCAGAGCATGAGATGCAGTGCATGATTTTCAGGGCAGGAGATTCAGGGCAGGTGTTTCAGTGCAGGAGTTTCAGGGCATGAGATTCAGGGCATGAGATTCAGGGCATGAGTTTCAGGACAGGAGATTCAGGGCATGAGTTTCAGGGCATGAGTTTCAGGGCAGGAGTTTCAGGGCATGTGATTCAGGGCGTGAGTTTCAGGATATGAGATTCATGGCATGAGTTTCAGTGCAGGAGTTTCAGGGCATGAGATTCAGGGCATGAGTTTTAGGACAGGAGATTCAGTGCATGAGTTTCAGGGCATGAGTTTCAGGGCAGGAGTTTCAGGGCAGGAGTTTTAGGGCATGAGTTTCAGTGCATGAGTTTCAGGGCAGGAGTTTCAGGGTATGTGATTTAGGGCATGAGTTTCAGGGCATGAGATTCGGGGCTTGAGTTTCAGGGCATGAGGTTCAGTGCAGGAGTTTCAGGGCATGAGATTCAGGGCATGAGTTTCAGTCCAGGAACTTGAGGGCATGAGTTTCAGGGCAGGAGTTTCAGAGCATGTGATTCAGGGCGTGAGTTTCAGGATATGAGATTCATGGCATGAGTTTCAGTGCAGGAGTTTCAGGGCATGAGATTCAGGGCATGAGTTTCAGTGCATGAGTTTGAGGGCAGGAGTTTCAGGGCATGAGATTCAGGGCATGAGTTTCAGGGCATGAGATCAGGGCAGGTATTTCAGGGCATGTAATTCAGGGCATGAGATTCTGGGCAGATGATTCAGGGCAGGAGTTTTAGGGCATGTGATTCAGGGCATGAGTTTCAGTGCATGAGTTTCAGGGCAGGAGTTTCAGGGTATGTGATTTAGGGCATGAGTTTCAGGGCATAAGATTCAGGGCTTGAGTTTCAGGGCATGAGGTTCAGGGCATGAGTTTCAGGGCATGAGATTCAGGGCATGAGTTTCAGTGCAGGAACTTGAGGGCATGAGATTCAGTGCACGAGTTTCAGAGCATGAGATTCAGGGCATGAGATTCAGGGCATGATTTTCAGGGCAGGAGATTCAGGGCAGGTGTTTCAGTGCAGGAGTTTCAGGGCATGAGATTCAGGGCATGAGATTCAGGGCATGAGTTTCAAGACAGGAGATTCAGGGCATGAGTTTCAGGACATGAGTTTCAGGGCATGTGTTTCAGAGCAGAAGTTTCAGGGCATGTGATTCAGGGCGTGAGTTTCAGGGTATGAGATTCATGGCATGAGTTTCAGGGTAGGTGATTCAGGGCAGGAGTTTCAGGACATGAGATTCTGGGCATGAGTTTCAGTGCAGGAACTTGAGGTCATGAGATTCAGTGCACGAGTTTCAGAGCATGAGATTCAGGGCATGAGATTCAGGGCATGAGTTTCAGGGCAGGAGATTCAGGGCAGGTGTTTCACTGCAAGAGTTTCAGGGCATGAGATTCAGGGCATGAGATTCAGGGCATGAGATTTAGTACAGGAGATTCAGTGCATGAGTTTCAGGGCATGAGTTTCAGGGCAGGAGTTGTAGGGCATGTGATTCAGGGCATGAGTTTCAGTGCATGAGTTTCAGGGCAGGAGTTTCTGGGTATGTGATTTAGGGCATGAGTTTCAGGGCATGAGATTCAGGGCTTGAGTTTCAGGGCAAGAGGTTCAGGGCATGAGTTTCAGGTCATGAGATTCAGGGCATGAGTTTCAGTCCAGGAACTTGAGGGCATGAGATTCAGTGCATGAGTTTCAGAGCATGAGATTCAGGGCATGAAATTCAGGGCATGATTTTCAGGGCAGGAGATTCAGGGCAGGTATTTCAGTGCAGGACTTTCAGGGCATGAGATTCAGGGCATGAGATTCAGGGCATGAGTTTAAGGGCATGAGTTTCAGGGCATAAGTTTCAGGACATGAGTTTCAGGGAATGAGATTCAGGACATGAGTTTCAGGGCATGAGTTTCAGTGCAGGAACTTGAGGGCATGAGATTCAGGGCATGAGTTTCAGGACAGGAGATTCAGGGCATGAGTTTCAGGGCATGAGTTTCAGGGCATGAGTTTCAGGGCAGAAGTTTCAGGGCATGTAATTCAGGGCGTGAGTTTCAGGATATGAGATTCATGGCATGAGTTTCAGTGCAGGAGTTTCAGGGCATGAGATTCAGGGCATGAGTTTCAGGGCATGAGATTCAGGACAGCAGTTTCAAGGCATGAGATTCAGGGCATGAGTTTGAGGGCAGGAGTTTCAAGGCATGAGATTCAGGGCATGAGTTTCAGTGCATGAGTTTGAGGGCAGGAGTTTCAGGGCATGAGATTCAGGGCATGAGTTTCAGGGCATGAGATTCAGGGCAGGTATTTCAGGGCATGTAATTCAGGGCATGAGCTTCTGGGGAGATGATTCAGGGCAGGAGATTTAGGGCATGTGATTCAGTGCATGAGTTTCAGTGCATGAGTTTCAGGGCAGGAGTTTCAGGGTATGTGATTTAGGGCATGAATTTCAGGGCATGAGGTTCAGGGCATGAGTTTCAGGGGTTGAGATTCAGGGCATGAGTTTCAGTGCAGGAACTTGAGGGCATGAGATTCAGTGCACCAGTTTCAGAGCATGAGATTCAGGGCATGAGATTCAGGGCATGATTTTCAGGGCAGGAGATTCAGGGCAGGTGTTTCAATGCATGAGATTCAGGGGATGAGTTTCAGGGCAGGAGATTCAGGGCATGAGTTTCAGGGCATGAGTTTCAGGGCAGGAGTTTCAGGGCATGTGATTCAGGGCGTGAGTTTCAGGATATGAGATTCATGGCATGAGTTTCAGTGCAGGAGTTTTAGGGCATGAGATTCAGGGCATGAGTTTCAGGGTAGGTGATTCAGGGCAGGAGTTTCAGGACATGAGATTCAGGGCATGAGTTTCAGTGCAGGAACTTGAGGTCATGAGATTCAGTGCACGACTTTCAGAGCGTGAGATTCAGGGCATGAGATTCAGGGCATGAGTTTTAGGACAGGAGATTCAGGGCATGAGTTTCAGGGCATGAGTTTCAGGGCAGGAGTTTTAGGGCATGAGTTTCAGGGAATGAGATTCAGGGCTTGAGTTTCAGGGCATGAGGTTCAGGGCATGAGTTTCAGGTCATGAGATTCAGGGCATGAGTTTCAGTCCAGGAACTTGAGGGCATGAGATTCAGTGCATGAGTTTCAGAGCATGAGATTCAGGGCATGATTTTCAGGGCAGGAGATTCAGGGCAGGTGTTTCAGTGCAGGAGTTTCAGGGCATGAGATTCAGGGCATGAGATTCAGGGCATGAGTTTCAGGACAGGAGATTCAGGGCATGAGTTTCAGTGCATGAGGTTCAGGGCATGAGTTTCAGGACAGGAGATTCAGGGCATGAGTTTCAGGACATGAGTTTCAGGGCATGAGTTTCAGAGCAGGAGTTTCAGGGCATGTGATTCAGGGCGTGAGTTTCAGTATATGAGATTCATGGCATGAGTTTCAGTGCAGGAGTTTCAGGGCATGAGATTCAGAGCATGAGTTTCAGTGCAGGAACTTGAGGTCATGAGATTCAGTGCACGAGTTTCAGAGCATGAGATTCAGGGCATGAGATTCAGGGCATGAGTTTCAGGGCAGGAGATTCAGGGCAGGTGTTTCACTGCAAGAGTTTCAGGGCATGAGATTCAGGGCATGAGATTTAGTACAGGAGATTCAGTGCATGAGTTTCAGGGCATGAGTTTCAGGGCAGGAGTTGTAGGGCATGTGATTCAGGGCATGAGTTTCAGTGCATGAGTTTCAGGGCAGGAGTTTCTGGGTATGTGATTTAGGGCATGAGTTTCAGGGCATGAGATTCAGGGCTTGAGTTTCAGGGCAAGAGGTTCAGGGCATGAGTTTCAGGTCATGAGATTCAGGGCATGAGTTTCAGTCCAGGAACTTGAGGGCATGAGATTCAGTGCATGAGTTTCAGAGCATGAGATTCAGGGCATGAAATTCAGGGCATGATTTTCAGGGCAGGAGATTCAGGGCAGGTATTTCAGTGCAGGACTTTCAGGGCATGAGATTCAGGGCATGAGATTCAGGGCATGAGTTTCAGGGCATGAGTTTCAGGGCATAAGTTTCAGGACATGAGTTTCAGGGAATGAGATTCAGGACATGAGTTTCAGGGCATGAGTTTCAGTGCAGGAACTTGAGGGCATGAGATTCAGGGCATGAGTTTCAGTACAGGAGATTCAGGGCATGAGTTTCAGACATGAGTTTCAGGGCAGAAGTTTCAGGGCATGTAATTCAGGGCGTGAGTTTCAGGATATGAGATTCATGGCATGAGTTTCAGTGCAGGAGTTTCAGGGCATGAGATTCAGGACATGAGTTTCAGGGCATGAGATTCAGGACAGCAGTTTCAAGGCATGAGATTCAGGGCATGAGTTTCAGTGCATGAGTTTGAGGGCAGGAGTTTCAAGGCATGAGATTCAGGGCATGAGTTTCAGTGCATGAGTTTGAGGGCAGGTGTTTCAGGGCATGAGATTCAGGGCAGGTATTTCAGGGCATGTAATTCAGGGCATGAGCTTCTGGGGAGATGATACAGGGCAGGAGTTTTAGGGCATGTGATTCAGGGCATGAGTTTCAGTGCATGAGTTTCAGGGCAGGAGTTTCAGGGTATGTGATTTAGGGCATGAGTTTCAGTGCATGAGTTTCAGTGCAGGAGTTTCAGGGCATGAGATTCAGAGCATGAGTTTCAGGGTAGGTGATTCAGGGCAGGAGTTTCAGGACATGAGATTCAGGGCATGAGTTTCAGTGCAGGAACTTGAGGTCATGAGATTTAGTGCACGAGTTTCAGAGCATGAGATTCAGGGCATGAGATTCAGGGCATGAGTTTCAGGGCAGGAGATTCAGGGCAGGTGTTTCACTGCAAGAGTTTCAGGGCATGAGATTCAGGGCATGAGATTCAGGGCATGAGATTCAGGGCATGAGATTCAGGGCATGAGTTTCAGGGCATGAGTTTCAGGGCATAAGTTTCAGGACATGAGTTTCAGGGAATGAGATTCAGGACATGAGTTTCAGGGCATGAGTTTCAGTGCAGGAACTTGAGGGCATGAGATTCAGGGCATGAGTTTCAGGACAGGAGATTCAGGGCATGAGTTTCAGGGCATGAGTTTCAGGGCATGAGTTTCAGGGCAGAAGTTTCAGGGCATGAAATTCAGGGCGTGAGTTTCAGGATATGAGATTCATGGCATGAGTTTCAGTGCAGGAGTTTCAGGGCATGAGATTCAGGGCATGAGTTTCAGGGCATGAGATTCAGGACAGCAGTTTCAAGGCATGAGATTCAGGGCATGAGTTTCAGTGCATGAGTTTGAGGGCAGGAGTTTCAAGGCATGAGATTCAGGGCATGAGTTTCAGTGCATGAGTTTGAGGGCAGGTGTTTCAGGGCATGAGATTCAGGGCAGGTATTTCAGGGCATGTAATTCAGGGCATGAGCTTCTGGGGAGATGATTCAGGGCAGGAGTTTTAGGGCATGTGATTCAGGGCATGCGTTTCAGTGCATGAGTTTCAGGGCAGGAGTTTCAGGGTATGTGATTTAGGGCATGAATTTCAGGGCATGAGGTTCAGGGCATGAGTTTCAGGGCATGAGATTCAGGGCATGAGTTTCAGTGCAGGAACCTGAGGGCATGAGATTCAGTGCACCAGTTTCAGAGCATGAGATTCAGGGCATGAGATTCAGGGCATGATTTTCAGGGCAGGAGATTCAGGGCAGGTGTTTCAGGGCATGAGATTCAGGGCATGAGTTTCAGGGCAGGAGATTCAGGGCATGAGTTTCAGGGCATGAGTTTCAGGGCAGGAATTTCAGGGCATGTGATTCAGGGCGTGAGTTTCAGGATATGAGATTCATGGCATGAGTTTCAGTGCAGGAGTTTCAGGGCATGAGATTCAGGGCATGAGTTTCAGGGTAGGTGATTCAGGGCAGGAGTTTCAGGACATGAGATTCAGGGCATGAGTTTCAGTGCAGGAACTTGAGGTCATGAGATTCAGTGCACGACTTTCAGAGCGTGAGATTCAGGGCATGAGATTCAGGGCATGAGTTTTAGGACAGGAGATTCAGGGCATGAGTTTCAGGGCATGAGTTTCAGCGCATGAGTTTCAGGGCAGGAGTTTTAGGGCATGAGTTTCAGGGAATGAGATTCAGGGCTTGAGTTTCAGGGCATGAGGTTCAGGGCATGAGTTTCAGGTCATGAGATTCAGGCATGAGTTTCAGTCCAGGAACTTGAGGGCATGAGATTCAGTGCATGAGTTTCAGAGCATGAGATTCAGGGCATGATTTTCAGGGCAGGAGATTCAGGGCAGGTGTTTCAGTGCAGGAGTTTCAGGACATGAGATTCAGGGCATGAGATTCAGGGCATGAGTTTTAGGACAGGAGATTCAAGGCATGAGTTTCAGGGCATGAGTTTCAGGGCAGGAGTTTCAGGGCAGGAGTTTTAGGGCATGAGTTTCAGTGCATGAGTTTCAGGGCAGGAGTTTCAGGGTATGTGATTTAGGGCATGAGTTTCAGGGCAGGAGATTCAGGGCTTGAGTTTCAGGGCATGAGGTTCAGGGCATGAGTTTCAGGTCATGAGATTCAGGGCATCAGTTTCAGTCCAGGAACTTGAGGGCATGAGATTCAGTGCATGAGTTTCAGAGCATGAGATTCAGGGCATGAGATTCAGTGCATGATTTTCAGGGCAGGAGATTCAGAGCAGGTGTTTCAGTGCAGGAGTTTCAGGGCATGAGATTCAGGGCATGAGATTCAGGGCATGAGTTTCAGGGCATGAGTTTCAGGGCAGGAGTTTCAGAGCATGTGATTCAGGGCGTGAGTTTCAGGATATGAGATTCAGAGCATGTGATTCAGGGCGTGAGTTTCAGGATATGAGATTCATGGCATGAGTTTCAGTGCAGGAGTTTCAGGGCATGAGATTCAGGGCATGAGTTTCAGTGCATGAGTTTGAGGGCAGGAGTTTCAAGGCATGAGATACAGGGCATGAGTTTCAGTGCATGAGTTTGAGGGAAGGAGTTTCAGGGCATGAGATTCAGGGCATGAGTTTCAGGGCATGAGATCAGGGCAGGTATTTCAGGGCATGTAATTCAGGGCATGAGATTCTGGGCATATGATTCAGGGCAGGAGTTTTAGGGCATGTGATTCAGGGCATGAGTTTCAGTGCATGAGTTTCAGGGCAGGAGTTTCAGGGTATGTGATTTAGGGCATGAGTTTCAGGGCATGAGATTCAGGGCATGAGATTCAGTGCATGATTTTCAGGGCAGGAGATTCAGAGCAGGTGTTTCAGTGCAGGAGTTTCAGGGCATGAGATTCAGGGCATGAGATTCAGGGCATGAGTTTCAGGGCATGAGTTTCAGGGCAGGAGTTTCAGAGCATGTGATTCAGGGCGTGAGTTTCAGGATATGAGATTCAGAGCATGTGATTCAGGGCGTGAGTTTCAGGATATGAGATTCATGGCATGAGTTTCAGTGCAGGAGTTTCAGGGCATGAGATTCAGGGCATGAGTTTCAGTGCATGAGTTTGAGGGCAGGAGTTTCAAGGCATGAGATTCAGGGCATGAGTTTCAGTGCATGAGTTTGAGGGAAGGAGTTTCAGGGCATGAGATTCAGGGCATGAGTTTCAGGGCATGAGATCAGGGCAGGTATTTCAGGGCATGTAATTCAGGGCATGAGATGCTGGGCATATGATTCAGGGCAGGAGTTTTAGGGCATGTGATTCAGGGCATGAGTTTCAGTGCATGAGTTTCAGGGCAGGAGTTTCAGGGTATGTGATTTAGGGCATGAGTTTCAGGGCATGAGATTCAGGGCTTGAGTTTCAGGGCATGAGGTTCAGGGCATGAGTTTCAGGGCATGAGATTCAGAGCATGAGTTTCAGTGCAGGAACCTGAAGGCATGAGATTCAGTGCACGAGTTTCAGAGCATGAGATTCAGGGCATGAGATTCAGGGCATGATTTTCAGGGCAGGAGATTCAGGGCACGTGTTTCAGTGCAGGAGTTTCAGGGCATGAGATTCAGGGCATGAGATTCAGGGCATGAGTTTCAGGACAGGGGATTCAGGGCATGAGTTTCAGGACATGAGTTTCAGGGCATGAGTTTCAGGGCAGGAGTTTCAGGGCATGTGATTCAGGGCGTGAGTTTCAGGATATGAGATTCATGGCATGAGTTTCAGTGCAGGAGTTTCAGGGCATGAGATTCAGAGCATGAGTTTCAGGGTAGGTGATTCAGGGCAGGAGTTTCAGGACATGAGATTCAGGGCATGAGTTTCAGTGCAGGAACTTGAGGTCATGAGATTCAGTGCACGAGTTTCAGGGCATGAGATTCAGGGCATGAGATTCAGGGCATGAGTTTCAGGGCAGGAGATTCAGGGCAGGTGTTTCACTCCAAGAGTTTCAGGGCATGAGATTCAGGGCATGAGATTCAGGGCATGAGATTTAGTACAGGAGATTCAGTGCATGAGTTTCAGGGCATGAGTTTCAGGGCAGGAGTTGTAGGGCATGTGACTCAGGGCATGAGTTTCAGTGCATGAGTTTCAGGTCAGGAGTTTCTGGGTATGTGATTTAGGGCATGAGTTTCAGGGTATGTGATTTAGGGCATGAGTTTCAGGGCATGAGATTCAGGGCTTGAGTTTCAGGGCATGAGGTTCAGGGCATGAGTTTCAGGTCATGAGATTCAGGGCATGAGTTTCAGTGCAGGAACTTGAGGGCATGAGATTCAGTGCACGAGTTTCAGAGCATGAGATTCAGGGCATGAGATTCAGGGCATGATTTTCAGGGCAGGAGATTCAGGGCAGGTGTTTCAGTGCAGGAGTTTCAGGGCATGAGATTCAGGGCATGAGATTCAGGGCATGAGTTTCAGGGCAGGAGATTCAGGGCATGAGTTTCACGACATGAGTTTCAGGGCATGAGTTTCAGGGCAGGAGATTCAGGGCATGTGATTCAGGGCGTGAGTTTCAGGATATGAGATTCATGGCATGAGTTTCAGTGCAGGAGTTTCAGGGCATGAGATTCAGAGCATGAGTTTCAGGGTAGGTGATTCAGGGCAGGAGTTTCAGGACATGAGATTCAGGGCATGAGTTTCAGTGCAGGAACTTGAGGTCATGAGATTCAGTGCACGAGTTTCAGAGCATGAGATTCAGGGCATGAGATTCAGGGCATGAGTTTCAGGGCAGGATATTCAGGGCAGGTGTTTCACTGCAAGAGTTTCAGGGCATGAGATTCAGGGCATGAGATTCAGGGCATGAGATTTAGTACAGGAGATTCAGTGCATGAGTTTCAGGGCATGAGTTTCAGGGCAGGAGTTGAGGGCATGTGATTCAGGGCATGAGTTTCAGTGCATGAGTTTCAGGGCACGAGTTTCTGGGTATGTGATTTAGGGCATGAGTTTCAGGGCATGAGATTCAGGGCTTGAGTTTCAGGGCAAGAGGTTCAGGGCATGAGTTTCAAGTCATGAGATTCAGGGCATGAGTTTCAGTCCAGGAACTTGAGGGCATGAGATTCAGTGCGTGAGTTTCAGAGCATGAGATTCAGGGCATGAAATTCAGGGCATGATTTTCAGGGCAGGAGATTCAGGGCAGGTATTTCAGTGCAGGACTTTCAGGGCATGAGATTCAGGGCATGAGATTCAGGGCATGAGTTTCAGGGCATGAGTTTCAGGGCATAAGTTTCAGGACATGAGTTTCAGGGAATGAGATTCAGGACATGAGTTTCAGGGCATGAGTTTCAGTGCAGGAACTTGAGGGCATGAGATTCAGGGCATGAGTTTCAGTACAGGAGATTCAGGGCATGAGTTTCAGACATGAGTTTCAGGGCAGAAGTTTCAGGGCATGTAATTCAGGGCGTGAGTTTCAGGATATGAGATTCATGGCATGAGTTTCAGTGCAGGAGTTTCAGGGCATGAGATTCAGGGCATGAGTTTCAGGGCATGAGATTCAGGACAGCAGTTTCAAGGCATGAGATTCAGGGCATGAGTTTCAGTGCATGAGTTTGAGGGCAGGAGTTTCAAGGCATGAGATTCAGGGCATGAGTTTCAGTGCATGAGTTTGAGGGCAGGTGTTTCAGGGCATGAGATTCAGGGCAGGTATTTCAGGGCATGTAATTCAGGGCATGAGCTTCTGGGGAGATGATTCAGGGCAGGAGTTTTAGGGCATGTGATTCAGGGCATGAGTTTCAGTGCATGAGTTTCAGGGCAGGAGTTTCAGGGTATGTGATTTAGGGCATGAGTTTCAGTGCATGAGTTTCAGTGCAGGAGTTTCAGGGCATGAGATTCAGAGCATGAGTTTCAGGGTAGGTGATTCAGGGCAGGAGTTTCAGGACATGAGATTCAGGGCATGAGTTTCAGTGCAGGAACTTGAGGTCATGAGATTCAGTGCACGAGTTTCAGAGCATGAGATTCAGGGCATGAGATTCAGGGCATGAGTTTCAGGGCAGGAGATTCAGGGCAGGTGTTTCACTGCAAGAGTTTCAAGGCATGAGATTCAGGGCATGAGATTCAGGGCATGAGATTTTGTACAGGAGATTCAGTGCATGAGTTTCAGGGCATGAGTTTCAGGGCAGGAGTTGTAGGGCATGTGATTCAGGGCATGAGTTTCAGTGCATGAGTTTCAGGGCAGGATTTTCTGGGTATGTGATTTAGGGCATGAGTTTCAGGGCATGAGATTCAGGGCTTGTGTTTCAGGGCAAGAGGTTCAGGGCATGAGTTTCAGGTCATGAGATTCAGGGCATGAGTTTCAGTCCAGGAACTTGAGGGCATGAGATTCAGTGCATGAGTTTCAGAGCATGAGATTCAGGGCATGAAATTCAGGGCATGATTTTCAGGGCAGGAGATTCAGGGCAGGTATTTCAGTGCAGGACTTTCAGGGCATGAGATTCAGGCCATGAGATTCAGGGCATGAGTTTCAGGGCATGAGTTTCAGGGCATAAGTTTCAGGACATGAGTTTCAGGGAATGAGATTCAGGACATGAGTTTCAGGGCATGAGTTTCAGTGCAGGAACTTGAGGGCATGAGATTCAGGGCATGAGTTTCAGGACAGGAGATTCAGGGCATGAGTTTCAGGGCATGAGTTTCAGGGCATGAGTTTCAGGGCAGAAGTTTCAGGGCATGTAATTCAGGGCGTGAGTTTCAGGATATGAGATTCATGGCATGAGTTTCAGTGCAGGAGTTTCAGGGCATGAGATTCAGGGCATGAGTTTCAGGGCATGAGATTCAGGACAGCAGTTTCAAGGCATGAGATTCAGGGCATGAGTTTCAGTGCATGAGTTTGAGGGCAGGAGTTTCAAGGCATGAGATTCAGGGCATGAGTTTCAGTGCATGAGTTTGAGGGCAGGTGTTTCAGGGCATGAGATTCAGGGCAGGTATTTCAGGGCATGTAATTCAGGGCATGAGCTTCTGGGGAGATGATTCAGGGCAGGAGTTTTAGGGCATGTGATTCAGGGCATGAGTTTCAGTGCATGAGTTTCAGGGCAGGAGTTTCAGGGTATGTGATTTAGGGCATGAATTTCAGGGCATGAGGTTCAGGGCATGAGTTTCAGGGCATGAGATTCAGGGCATGAGTTTCAGTGCAGGAACCTGAGGGCATGAGATTCAGTGCACCAGTTTCAGAGCATGAGATTCAGGGCATGAGATTCAGGGCATGATTTTCAGGGCAGGAGATTCAGGGCAGGTGTTTCAGGGCATGAGATTCAGGGCATGAGTTTCAGGGCAGGAGATTCAGGGCATGAGTTTCAGGGCATGAGTTTCAGGGCAGGAATTTCAGGGCATGTGATTCAGGGCGTGAGTTTCAGGATATGAGATTCATGGCATGAGTTTCAGTGCAGGAGTTTCAGGGCATGAGATTCAGGGCATGAGTTTCAGGGTAGGTGATTCAGGGCAGGAGTTTCAGGACATGAGATTCAGGGCATGAGTTTCAGTGCAGGAACTTGAGGTCATGAGATTCAGTGCACGACTTTCAGAGCGTGAGATTCAGGGCATGAGATTCAGGGCATGAGTTTTAGGACAGGAGATTCAGGGCATGAGTTTCAGGGCATGAGTTTCAGCGCATGAGTTTCAGGGCAGGAGTTTTAGGGCATGAGTTTCAGGGAATGAGATTCAGGGCTTGAGTTTCAGGGCATGAGGTTCAGGGCATGAGTTTCAGGTCATGAGATTCAGGCATGAGTTTCAGTCCAGGAACTTGAGGGCATGAGATTCAGTGCATGAGTTTCAGAGCATGAGATTCAGGGCATGATTTTCAGGGCAGGAGATTCAGGGCAGGTGTTTCAGTGCAGGAGTTTCAGGGCATGAGATTCAGGGCATGAGATTCAGGGCATGAGTTTTAGGACAGGAGATTCAAGGCATGAGTTTCAGGGCATGAGTTTCAGGGCAGGAGTTTCAGGGCAGGAGTTTTAGGGCATGAGTTTCAGTGCATGAGTTTCAGGGCAGGAGTTTCAGGGTATGTGATTTAGGGCATGAGTTTCAGGGCAGGAGATTCAGGGCTTGAGTTTCAGGGCATGAGGTTCAGGGCATGAGTTTCAGGTCATGAGATTCAGGGCATCAGTTTCAGTCCAGGAACTTGAGGGCATGAGATTCAGTGCATGAGTTTCAGAGCATGAGATTCAGGGCATGAGATTCAGTGCATGATTTTCAGGGCAGGAGATTCAGAGCAGGTGTTTCAGTGCAGGAGTTTCAGGGCATGAGATTCAGGGCATGAGATTCAGGGCATGAGTTTCAGGGCATGAGTTTCAGGGCAGGAGTTTCAGAGCATGTGATTCAGAGCATGAGTTTCAGTGCAGGAACCTGAAGGCATGAGATTCAGTGCACGAGTTTCAGAGCATGAGATTCAGGGCATGAGATTCAGGGCATGATTTTCAGGGCAGGAGATTCAGGGCACGTGTTTCAGTGCAGGAGTTTCAGGGCATGAGATTCAGGGCATGAGATTCAGGGCATGAGTTTCAGGACAGGAGATTCAGGGCATGAGTTTCAGGACATGAGTTTCAGGGCATGAGTTTCAGGGCAGGAGTTTCAGGGCATGTGATTCAGGGCGTGAGTTTCAGGATATGAGATTCATGGCATGAGTTTCAGTGCAGGAGTTTCAGGGCATGAGATTCAGAGCATGAGTTTCAGGGTAGGTGATTCAGGGCAGGAGTTTCAGGACATGAGATTCAGGGCATGAGTTTCAGTGCAGGAACTTGAGGTCATGAGATTCAGTGCACGAGTTTCAGGGCATGAGATTCAGGGCATGAGATTCAGGGCATGAGTTTCAGGGCAGGAGATTCAGGGTTGGTGTTTCACTCCAAGAGTTTCAGGGCATGAGATTCAGGGCATGAGATTCAGGGCATGAGATTTAGTACAGGAGATTCAGTGCATGAGTTTCAGGGCATGAGTTTCAGGGCAGGAGTTGTAGGGCATGTGATTCAGGGCATGAGTTTCAGTGCATGAGTTTCAGGTCAGGAGTTTCTGGGTATGTGATTTAGGGCATGAGTTTCAGGGTATGTGATTTAGGGCATGAGTTTCAGGGCATGAGATTCAGGGCTTGAGTTTCAGGGCATGAGGTTCAGGGCATGAGTTTCAGGTCATGAGATTCAGGGCATGAGTTTCAGTGCAGGAACTTGAGGGCATGAGATTCAGTGCACGAGTTTCAGAGCATGAGATTCAGGGCATGAGATTCAGGGCATGATTTTCAGGGCAGGAGATTCAGGGCAGGTGTTTCAGTGCAGGAGTTTCAGGGCATGAGATTCAGGGCATGAGATTCAGGGCATGAGTTTCAGGGCAGGAGATTCAGGGCATGAGTTTCACGACATGAGTTTCAGGGCATGAGTTTCAGGGCAGGAGATTCAGGGCATGTGATTCAGGGCGTGAGTTTCAGGATATGAGATTCATGGCATGAGTTTCAGTGCAGGAGTTTCAGGGCATGAGATTCAGAGCATGAGTTTCAGGGTAGGTGATTCAGGGCAGGAGTTTCAGGACATGAGATTCAGGGCATGAGTTTCAGTGCAGGAACTTGAGGTCATGAGATTCAGTGCACGAGTTTCAGAGCATGAGATTCAGGGCATGAGATTCAGGGCATGAGTTTCAGGGCAGGATATTCAGGGCAGGTGTTTCACTGCAAGAGTTTCAGGGCATGAGATTCAGGGCATGAGATTCAGGGCATGAGATTTAGTACAGGAGATTCAGTGCATGAGTTTCAGGGCATGAGTTTCAGGGCAGGAGTTGAGGGCATGTGATTCAGGGCATGAGTTTCAGTGCATGAGTTTCAGGGCACGAGTTTCTGGGTATGTGATTTAGGGCATGAGTTTCAGGGCATGAGATTCAGGGCTTGAGTTTCAGGGCAAGAGGTTCAGGGCATGAGTTTCAAGTCATGAGATTCAGGGCATGAGTTTCAGTCCAGGAACTTGAGGGCATGAGATTCAGTGCGTGAGTTTCAGAGCATGAGATTCAGGGCATGAAATTCAGGGCATGATTTTCAGGGCAGGAGATTCAGGGCAGGTATTTCAGTGCAGGACTTTCAGGGCATGAGATTCAGGGCATGAGATTCAGGGCATGAGTCTCAGGGCATGAGTTTCAGGGCATAAGTTTCAGGACATGAGTTTCAGGGAATGAGATTCAGGACATGAGTTTCAGGGCATGAGTTTCAGTGCAGGAACTTGAGGGCATGAGATTCAGGGCATGAGTTTCAGTACAGGAGATTCAGGGCATGAGTTTCAGACATGAGTTTCAGGGCAGAAGTTTCAGGGCATGTAATTCAGGGCGTGAGTTTCAGGATATGAGATTCATGGCATGAGTTTCAGTGCAGGAGTTTCAGGGCATGAGATTCAGGGCATGAGTTTCAGGGCATGAGATTCAGGACAGCAGTTTCAAGGCATGAGATTCAGGGCATGAGTTTCAGTGCATGAGTTTGAGGGCAGGAGTTTCAAGGCATGAGATTCAGGGCATGAGTTTCAGTGCATGAGTTTGAGGGCAGGTGTTTCAGGGCATGAGATTCAGGGCAGGTATTTCAGGGCATGTAATTCAGGGCATGAGCTTCTGGGGAGATGATTCAGGGCAGGAGTTTTAGGGCATGTGATTCAGGGCATGAGTTTCAGTGCATGAGTTTCAGGGCAGGAGTTTCAGGGTATGTGATTTAGGGCATGAGTTTCAGTGCATGAGTTTCAGTGCAGGAGTTTCAGGGCATGAGATTCAGAGCATGAGTTTCAGGGTAGGTGATTCAGGGCAGGAGTTTCAGGACATGAGATTCAGGGCATGAGTTTCAGTGCAGGAACTTGAGGTCATGAGATTCAGTGCACGAGTTTCAGAGCATGAGATTCAGGGCATGAGATTCAGGGCATGAGTTTCAGGGCAGGAGATTCAGGGCAGGTGTTTCACTGCAAGAGTTTCAAGGCATGAGATTCAGGCATGAGATTCAGGGCATGAGATTTTGTACAGGAGATTCAGTGCATGAGTTTCAGGGCATGAGTTTCAGGGCAGGAGTTGTAGGGCATGTGATTCAGGGCATGAGTTTCAGTGCATGAGTTTCAGGGCAGGATTTTCTGGGTATGTGATTGCAAGAGGTTCAGGGCATGAGTTTCAGGTCATGAGATTCAGGGCATGAGTTTCAGTCCAGGAACTTGAGGGCATGAGATTCAGTGCATGAGTTTCAGAGCATGAGATTCAGGGCATGAAATTCAGGGCATGATTTTCAGGGCAGGAGATTCAGGGCAGGTATTTCAGTGCAGGACTTTCAGGGCATGAGATTCAGGCCATGAGATTCAGGGCATGAGTTTTCAGGGCATGAGTTTCAGGGCATAAGTTTTCAGGACATGAGTTTCAGGGAATGAGATTCAGGACATGAGTTTCAGGGCATGAGTTTCAGTGCAGGAACTTGAGGGCATGAGATTCAGGGCATGAGTTTCAGGACAGGAGATTCAGGGCATGAGTTTCAGGGCATGAGTTTTCAGGGCATGAGTTTTCAGGGCAGAAGTTTCAGGGCATGTAATTCAGGGCGTGAGTTTCAGGATATGAGATTCATGGCATGAGTTTCAGTGCAGGAGTTTCAGGGCATGAGATTCAGGGCATGAGTTTCAGGGCATGAGATTCAGGACAGCAGTTTCAAGGCATGAGATTCAGGGCATGAGTTTCAGTGCATGAGTTTGAGGGCAGGAGTTTCAAGGCATGAGATTCAGGGCATGAGTTTCAGTGCATGAGTTTGAGGGCAGGTGTTTCAGGGCATGAGATTCAGGGCAGGTATTTCAGGGCATGTAATTCAGGGCATGAGCTTCTGGGGAGATGATTCAGGGCAGGAGTTTTTAGGGCATGTGATTCAGGGCATGAGTTTCAGTGCATGAGTTTCAGGGCAGGAGTTTCAGGGTATGTGATTTAGGGCATGAATTTCAGGGCATGAGGTTCAGGGCATGAGTTTCAGGGCATGAGATTCAGGGCATGAGTTTCAGTGCAGGAACCTGAGGGCATGAGATTCAGTGCACCAGTTTCAGAGCATGAGATTCAGGGCATGAGATTCAGGGCATGATTTTCAGGGCAGGAGATTCAGGGCAGGTGTTTCAGGGCATGAGATTCAGGGCATGAGTTTCAGGGCAGGAGGATTCAGGGCATGAGTTTCAGGGCATGAGTTTCAGGGCAGGAATTTCAGGGCATGTGATTCAGGGCGTGAGTTTCAGGATATGAGATTCATGGCATGAGTTTTCAGTGCAGGAGTTTCAGGGCATGAGATTCAGGGCATGAGTTTCAGGGTAGGTGATTCAGGGCAGGAGTTTCAGGACATGAGATTCAGGGCATGAGTTTTCAGTGCAGGAAACTTGAGGTCATGAGATTCAGTGCACGACTTTCAGAGCGTGAGATTCAGGGCATGAGATTCAGGGCATGAGTTTTAGGACAGGAGATTCAGGGCATGAGTTTTCAGGGCATGAGTTTTCAGCGCATGAGTTTCAGGGCAGGAGTTTTTAGGGCATGAGTTTCAGGGAATGAGATTCAGGGCTTGAGTTTCAGGGCATGAGGTTCAGGGCATGAGTTTCAGGTCATGAGATTCAGGCATGAGTTTCAGTCCAGGAACTTGAGGGCATGAGATTCAGTGCATGAGTTTTCAGAGCATGAGATTCAGGGCATGATTTTCAGGGCAGGAGATTCAGGGCAGGTGTTTCAGTGCAGGAGTTTCAGGGCAATGAGATTCAGGGCATGAGATTTCAGGGCATGAGTTTTAGGACAGGAGATTCAAGGCATGAGTTTCAGGGCATGAGTTTCAGGGCAGGAGTTTCAGGCAGGAGTTTTTAGGGCATGAGTTTCAGGGCAGGAGATTCAGGGCTTGAGTTTCAGGGCATGAGGTTCAGGGCATGAGTTTTCAGGTCATGAGATTCAGGGCATCAGTTTCAGGTCCAGGAACTTGAGGGCAATGAGATTCAGTGCATGAGTTTCAGAGGCATGAGATTCAGGGCATGAGATTTCAGTGCATGATTTTCAGGGCAGGAGATTCAGAGCAGGTGTTTCAGTGCAGGAGTTTCAGGGCATGAGATTCAGGGCATGAGATTCAGGGCATGAGTTTCAGGGCATGAGTTTCAGGGCAGGAGTTTCAGAGCATGTGATTCAGGGCGTGAGTTTCAGGATATGAGATTCAGAGCATGTGATTTCAGGGCGTGAGTTTCAGGATATGAGATTCATGGCATGAGTTTCAGTGCAGGAGTTTCAGGGCATGAGATTCAGGGCATGAGTTTTCAGTGCATGAGTTTGAGGGCAGGAGTTTCAAGGCATGAGATACAGGGCATGAGTTTCAGTGCATGAGTTTGAGGGAAGGAGTTTCAGGGCATGAGATTCAGGGCATGAGTTTTAGGACAGGAGATTCAAGGCATGAGTTTCAGGGCATGAGTTTCAGGGCAGGAGTTTCAGGGCAGGAGTTTTAGGGCATGAGTTTCAGTGCATGAGTTTCAGGGCAGGAGTTTCAGGGTATGTGATTTAGGGCATGAGTTTCAGGGCAGGAGATTCAGGGCTTGAGTTTCAGGGCATGAGGTTCAGGGCATGAGTTTTCAGGTCATGAGATTCAGGGCATCAGTTTCAGTCCAGGAACTAGAGGGCATGAGATTCAGTGCATGAGTTTCAGAGCATGAGATTCAGGGCATGAGATTCAGTGCATGATTTTCAGGCAGGAGATTCAGAGCAGGTGTTTTCAGTGCAGGAGTTTCAGGGCATGAGATTCAGGGCATGAGATTCAGGGCATGAGTTTCAGGGCATGAGTTTTCAGGGCAGGAGTTTCAGAGCATGTGATTCAGGGCGTGAGTTTCAGGATATGAGATTCAGAGCATGTGATTCAGGGCGTGAGTTTCAGGATATGAGATTCATGGCATGAGTTTCAGTGCAGGAGTTTCAGGGCATGAGATTCAGGGCATGAGTTTCAGTGCATGAGTTTGAGGGCAGGAGGTTCAAGGCATGAGATACAGGGCATGAGTTTCAGTGCATGAGTTTGAGGGAAGGAGTTTCAGGGCATGAGATTCAGGGCATGAGTTTCAGGGCATGAGATCAGGGCAGGTATTTCAGGGCATGTAATTCAGGACATGAGATTCTGGGCATATGATTCAGGGCAGGAGTTTTAGGGCATGTGATTCAGGGCATGAGTTTTCAGTGCATGAGTTTCAGGGCAGGAGTTTTCAGGGTATGTGATTTAGGGCATGAGTTTCAGGGCATGAGATTCAGGGCATGAGATTCAGTGCATGATTTTCAGGGCAGGAGATTCAGAGCAGGTGTTTCAGTGCAGGAGTTTCAGGGCATGAGATTCAGGGCATGAGATTCAGGGCATGAGTTTTCAGGGCATGAGTTTCAGGGGCAGGAGTTTCAGAGCATGTGATTCAGGGCGTGAGTTTCAGGATATGAGATTCAGAGCATGTGATTCAGGGCGTGAGTTTCAGGATATGAGATTCATGGCATGAGTTTTCAGTGCAGGAGTTTCAGGGCATGAGATTCAGGGCATGAGTTTCAGTGCATGAGTTTGAGGGCAGGAGTTTCAAGGCATGAGATTCAGGGCATGAGTTTCAGTGCATGAGTTTGAGGGAAGGAGTTTCAGGGCATGAGATTCAGGGCATGAGTTTCAGGGCATGAGATCAGGGCAGGTATTTCAGGGCATGTAATTCAGGGCATGAGATGCTGGGCATATGATTCAGGGCAGGAGTTTTAGGGCATGTGATTCAGGGCATGAGTTTCAGTGCATGAGTTTTCAGGGCAGGAGTTTCAGGGCAGGAGTTTCAGGGTATGTGATTTAGGGCATGAGTTTCAGGGCATGAGATTCAGGGCATGAGTTTCAGGGCATGAGATTCAGAGCATGAGTTTCAGTGCAGGAACCTGAAGGCATGAGATTCAGTGCACGAGTTTCAGAGCATGAGATTCAGGGCATGAGATTCAGGGCATGATTTTCAGGGCAGGAGATTCAGGGCAACGTGTTTCACTGCAGGAGTTTCAGGGCATGAGATTCAGGGCATGAGATTCAGGGCATGAGTTTCAGGACAGGAGATTAAGGGCATGAGTTTCAGGGACATGAGTTTCAGGGCATGAGTTTTCAGGGCAGGAGTTTCAGGGCATGTGATTCAGGGCGTGAGTTTCAGGATATGAGATTCATGGCATGAGTTTCAGTGCAGGAGTTTCAGGGCATGAGATTCAGAGCATGAGTTTCAGGGTAGGTGATTCAGGGCAGGAGTTTCAGGACATGAGATTCAGGGCATGAGTTTCAGTGCAGGAACTTGAGGTCATGAGATTCAGTGCACGAGTTTCAGGGCATGAGATTCAGGGCATGAGATTCAGGGCATGAGTTTCAGGGCAGGAGATTCAGGGCAGGTGTTTCACTCCAAGAGTTTCAGGGCATGAGATTCAGGGCATGAGATTCAGGGCATGAGATTTAGTACAGGAGATTCAGTGCATGAGTTTCAGGGCATGAGTTTCAGGGCAGGAGTTGTAGGGCATGTGATTCAGGGCATGAGTTTCAGTGCATGAGTTTCAGGTCAGGAGTTTCTGGGTATGTGATTTAGGGCATGAGTTTCAGGGTATTGTGATTTTAGGGCATGAGTTTCAGGGCATGAGATTCAGGGCTTGAGTTTCAGGGCATGAGGTTCAGGGCATGAGTTTCAGGTCATGAGATTCAGGGCATGAGTTTCAGTGCAGGAACTTGAGGGCATGAGATTCAGTGCACGAGTTTCAGAGCATGAGATTTAGGGCATGAGATTCAGGGCATGATTTTCAGGGCAGGAGATTCAGGGCAGGTGTTTCAGTGCAGGAGTTTCAGGCATGAGATTCAGGGCATGAGTTTCAGTGCAGGAGTTTCAGGGCATGAGATTCAGAGCATGAGTTTCAGGGTAGGTGATTCAGGGCGTGAGTTTCAGGATATGAGATTCATGGCATGAGTTTCAGTGCAGGAGTTTCAGGGCATGAGATTCAGGGCAAGAGTTTTCAGTGCATGAGTTTGAGGGCAGGAGTTTCAAGGCATGAGATACAGGGCATGAGTTTCAGTGCATGAGTTTGAGGGAAGGAGTTTCAGGGCATGAGATTCAGGGCATGAGATTCAGGGCATGAGTTTTAGGACAGGAGATTCAAGGCATGAGTTTCAGGGCATGAGTTTCAGGGCAGGAGTTTCAGGGCAGGAGTTTTAGGGCATGAGTTTCAGTGCATGAGTTTCAGGGCAGGAGTTTCAGGGTATGTGATTTAGGGCATGAGTTTCAGGGCAGGAGATTCAGGGCTTGAGTTTCAGGGCATGAGATTCAGGGCATGAGTTTCAGGTCATGAGATTCAGGGCATCAGTTTCAGTCCAGGAACTTGAGGGCATGAGATTCAGTGCATGAGTTTCAGAGCATGAGATTCAGGGCATGAGATTCAGTGCATGATTTTCAGGGCAGGAGATTCAGAGCAGGTGTTTCAGTGCAGGAGTTTCAGGGCATGAGATTCAGGGCATGAGATTCAGGGCATGAGTTTCAGGGCATGAGTTTCAGGGCAGGAGTTTCAGAGCATGTGATTCAGGGCGTGAGTTTTCAGGATATGAGATTCAGAGCATGTGATTCAGGGCGTGAGTTTCAGGATATGAGATTCATGGCATGAGTTTCAGTGCAGGAGTTTCAGGGCATGAGATTCAGGGCATGAGTTTCAGTGCATGAGTTTGAGGGCAGGAGTTTCAAGGCATGAGATACAGGGCATGAGTTTCAGTGCATGAGTTTGAGGAAGGAGTTTCAGGGCATGAGATTCAGGGCATGAGTTTCAGGGCATGAGATCAGGGGCAGGTATTTCAGGGCATGTAATTCAGGGCATGAGATTCTGGGGCATATGATTCAGGGCAGGAGTTTTAGGGCATGTGATTCAGGGCATGAGTTTCAGTGCATGAGTTTCAGGGCAGGAGTTTCAGGGTATGTGATTTAGGGCATGAGTTTCAGGGCATGAGATTCAGGGCATGAGATTCAGTGCATGATTTTCAGGGCAGGAGATTCAGAGCAGGTGTTTCAGTGCAGGAGTTTTCAGGGCATGAGATTCAGGGCATGAGATTCAGGGCATGAGTTTCAGGGCATGAGTTTCAGGGCAGGAGTTTCAGAGCATGTGATTCAGGGCGTGAGTTTCAGGATATGAGATTCAGAGCATGTGATTCAGGGCGTGAGTTTCAGGAATATGAGATTCATGGCATGAGTTTCAGTGCAGGAGTTTCAGGGCATGAGATTCAGGGCATGAGTTTCAGTGCATGAGTTTGAGGGCAGGAGTTTCAAGGCATGAGATTCAGGCATGAGTTTCAGTGCATGAGTTTGAGGGAAGGAGTTTCAGGGCATGAGATTCAGGGGCATGAGTTTCAGGGCATGAGATCAGGGCAGGTATTTCAGGGCATGTAATTCAGGGCATGAGATGCTGGGCATATGATTCAGGGCAGGAGTTTTAGGGCATGTGATTCAGGGCATGAGTTTCAGTGCAATGAGTTTCAGGGCAGGAGTTTCAGGGTATGTGATTTAGGGCATGAGTTTCAGGGCATGAGATTCAGGGCTTGAGTTTCAGGGCATGAGGTTCAGGGCATGAGTTTCAGGGCATGAGATTCAGAGCATGAGTTTCAGTGCAGGAACCTGAAGGCATGAGATTCAGTGCACGAGTTTCAGAGCATGAGATTCAGGGCATTGAGATTCAGGGCATGATTTTCAGGGCAGGAGATTCAGGGCAACGTGTTTCAGTGCAGGAGTTTCAGGGCATGAGATTCAGGGCATGAGATTCAGGGCATGAGTTTCAGGACAGGAGATTCAGGGCATGAGTTTCAGGGACATGAGTTTCAGGGCATGAGTTTCAGGGCAGGAGTTTCAGGGCATGTGATTCAGGGCGTGAGTTTTCAGGATATGAGATTCATGGCATGAGTTTCAGTGCAGGAGTTTCAGGGCATGAGATTCAGAGCATGGAGTTTCAGGGTAGGTGATTCAGGGCAGGAGTTTCAGACATGAGATTCAGGGCATGAGTTTCAGTGCAGGAACTTGAGGTCATGAGATTCAGTGCACGAGTTTCAGGGCATGAGATTCAGGGCATGAGATTTCAGGGCATGAGTTTCAGGGCAGGAGATTCAGGGCAGGTGTTTCACTCCAAGAGTTTCAGGGCATGAGATTCAGGGCATGAGATTCAGGGCATGAGATTTAGTACAGGAGATTCAGTGCATGAGTTTCAGGGCATGAGTTTCAGGGCAGGAGTTGTAGGGCATGTGATTCAGGGCATGAGTTTCAGTGCATGAGTTTCAGGTCAGGAGTTTCTGGATATGTGATTTAGGGCATGAGTTTCAGGGTATGTGATTGAGGGCATGAGTTTCAGGGCATGAGATTCAGGGCTTGAGTTTCAGGGCATGAGGTTCAGGGCATGAGTTTCAGGTCATGAGATTCAGGGCATGAGTTTCAGTGCAGGAACTTGAGGGCATGAGATTCAGTGCACGAGTTTCAGAGCATGAGATTCAGGGCATGAGATTCAGGGCATGATTTTCAGGGCAGGAGATTCAGGGCAGGTGTTTCAGTGCAGGAGTTTCAGGGCATGAGATTCAGGGCATGAGATTCAGGGCATGAGTTTCAGGGCAGGAGATTCAGGGCATGAGTTTCACGACATGAGTTTCAGGGCATGAGTTTCAGGGCAGGAGATTCAGGGCATGTGATTCAGGGCGTGAGTTTCAGGATATGAGATTCATGGCATGAGTTTCAGTGCAGGAGTTTCAGGGCATGAGATTCAGAGCATGAGTTTCAGGGTAGGTGATTCAGGGCAGGAGTTTCAGGACATGAGATTCAGGGCATGAGTTTCAGTGCAGGAACTTGAGGTCATGAGATTCAGTGCACGAGTTTCAGAGCATGAGATTCAGGGCATGAGATTCAGGGCATGAGTTTCAGGGCAGGATATTCAGGGCAGGTGTTTCACTGCAAGAGTTTCAGGGCATGAGATTCAGGGCATGAGATTTAGTACAGGAGATTCAGTGCATGAGATTTAGTACAGGAGATTCAGTGCATGAGTTTCAGGGCATGAGTTTCAGGGCAGGAGTTGAGGGCATGTGATTCAGGGCATGAGTTTCAGTGCATGAGTTTCAGGGCACGAGTTTCTGGGTATGTGATTTAGGGCATGAGTTTCAGGGCATGAGATTCAGGGCTTGTGTTTCAGGGCATGAGGTTCAGGGCATGAGTTTCAGGTCATGAGATTCAGGGCATGAGTTTCAGTCCAGGAACTTGAGGGCATGAGATTCAGTGCATGAGTTTCAGAGCATGAGATTCAGGGCATGAAATTCAGGGCATGATTTTCAGGGCAGGACATTCAGGGCAGGTGTTTCAGTGCAGGACTTTCAGGACATGAGTTTCAGGGAATGAGATTCAGGACATGAGTTTCAGGGCATGAGTTTCAGTGCAGGAACTTGAGGGCATGAGATTCAGGGCATGAGTTTCAGGGCATAAGTTTCAGGACATGAGTTTCAGGGCATGAGATTCAGGGCTTGAGTTTAAGGGCATGAGTTTCAGGGCATAAGTTTCAGGACAGGAGATTCAGGGCATGAGTTTCAGGGCATGAGTTTCAGGGCATGAGTTTCAGGGCAGAAGTTTCAGGGCATGTAATTCAGGGCGTGAGTTTCAGGATATGAGATTCATGGCAAGAGTTTCAGTGCAGGAGTTTCAGGGCATGAGATTCAGGGCATGAGTTTCAGGGCATGAGATTCAGGACAGCAGTTTCAAGGCATGAGATTCAGGGCATGAGTTTCAGTGCATGAGTTTGAGGGCAGGAGTTTCAAAGCATGAGATTCAGGGCATGAGTTTCAGTGCATGAGTTTGAGGGCAGGAGTTTCAGGGCATGAGATTCAGGGCATGAGTTTCAGGGCATGAGATTCAGGGCAGGTATTTCAGGGCATGTAATTCAGGGCATGAGTTTCTGGGCAGATGATTCAGGGCAGGAGTTTTAGGGCATGTGATTCAGGGCATGAGTTTCAGTGCATGAGTTTCAGGACAGGAGTTTCAGGGTATGTGATTTAGGGCATAAGTTTCAGGGCATGAGGTTCAGCGCATGAGTTTCAGGGCATGAGATTCAGGGCATGAGTTTCAGTGCAGGAACTTGAGGGCATGAGATTCAGTGCACGAGTTTCAGAGCATGAGATTCAGGGCATGAGATTCAGGGCATGATTTTCAGGGCAGGAGATTCAGGGCAGGTGTTTCAGGGCATGAGATTCAGGGCATGAGTTTCAGGACAGGAGTTTCAGGGCATGAGTTTCAGGGCATGAGTTTCAGGGCAGGAGTTTCAGGGCATGTGATTCAGGGCGTGAGTTTCAGGATATGAGATTCATGGCATGAGTTTCAGTGCAGGAGTTTCAGGGCATGAGATTCAGGGCATGAGTTTCAGGGAAGGTGATTCAGGGCAGGAGTTTCAAGACATGAGATTCAGGGCATGAGTTTCAGTGCAGGAACTTGAGGTCATGAGATTCAGTGCACGACTTTCAGAGCGTGAGATTCAGGGCATGAGATTCAGTGTATGAGTTTTAGGGCAGGAGTTTCAGGGTATGTGATTTAGGGCATGAGTTTCAGGGAATCAGATTCAGGGCTTGAGTTTCAGGGCATGAGGTTCAGGGCATGAGTTTCAGGTCATGAGATTCAGGGCATGAGTTTCAGTCCAGGAACTTGAGGGCATGAGATTCAGTGCATGAGTTTCAGTGCATGAGTTTCAGGGCAGGAGTTTCAGGGTATGTGATTTAGGGCATGAGTTTCAGGACAGGAGATTCAGGGCATGAGTTTCAGGGCATGAGTTTCAGGGCATGAGTTTCAGGGCAGGAGTTTTAGGGCATGAGTTTCAGTGCATGAGTTTTAGTGCAGGAGTTTCAGGGTATGTGATTTAGGGCATGAGTTTCAGGGAATGAGATTCAGGGCTTGAGTTTCAGGGCATGAGGTTCAGGGCATGAGTTTCAGTCCAGGAACTTGAGGGCATGAGATTCAGTGCATGAGTTTCAGAGCATGAGATTCAGGGCATGATTTTCAGGGCAGGAGATTCAGGGCAGGTGTTTCAGTGCAGGAGTTTCAGGGCATGAGATTCAGGGCATGAGATTCAGGGCATGAGTTTCAGGACAGGACATTCAGGGCATGAGTTTCAAGGCATGAGTTTCAGGGCAGGAGTTTCAGGGCATGTGATTCAGGGCGTGAGTTTCAGGATATGAGATTCATGGCATGAGTTTCAGTGCAGGAGTTTCACGGCATGAGATTCAGGGCATGAGTTTTAGGACAGGAGATGCAGGGCATGAGTTCAGGGCATGAGTTTCAGGGCAGGAGTTTCAGGGCAGGAGTTTTAGGGCATGAGTTTCAGTGCATGAGTTTTAGAGCAGGAGTTTCAGGGTATGTGATTTAGGGCATGAGTTTCAGGGCATGAGATTCAGGGCTTGAGTTTCAGGGCATGAGGTTCAGGGCATGAGTTTCAGGTCATGAGATTCAGGGCATGAGTTTCAGTCCAGGAACTTGAAGGCATGAGATTCAGTGCATGAGTTTCAGAGCATGAGATTCAGGGCATGAGATTCAGTGCATGATTTTCAGGGCAGGAGATTCAGAGCAGGTGTTTCAGTGCAGGAGTTTCAGGGCATGAGATTCAGGGCATCAGATTCAGGGCATCAGTTTCAGGGCATGAGTTTCAGGGCAGGAGTTTCAGAGCATGAGATTCAGGGCGTGAGTTTCAGGATATGAGATTCATGGCATGAGTTTCAGTGCAGGAGTTTCAGGGCAATGCATTCAGGGCATGAGTTTCAGTGCATGAGTTTGAGGGCAGGAGTTTCAAGGCATGAGATTCAGGGCATGAGTTTCAGTGCATGAGTTTGAGGGAAGGTGTTTCAGGGCATGAGATCAGGGCAGGTATTTCAGGGCATGTAATTCAGGGCATGAGATTCTGGGCATATGATTCAGGGCAGGAGTTTTAGGGCATGTGATTCAGGGCATGAGTTTCAGTGCATGATTTTCAGGGCAGGAGATTCAGGGCAGGTGTTTCAGTGCAGGAGTTTCAGGGCATGAGATTCAGGGCATGAGATTCAGGGCATGAGATTCAGGGCATGAGTTTCAGGACAGGAGATTCAGGGCATGAGTTTCAGGGCATGAGTTTCAGGGCAGGAGTTTCAGGGCAAGTGATTCAGGGTGTGAGTTTCAGGATATGAGATTCATGGCATGAGTTTCAGTGCAGGAGTTTCAGGGCATGAGATTCAGGGCATGAGTTTTAGGACAGGAGATTCAGGGCATGAGTTTCAGGGCATGAGTTTCAGGGCAGGAGTTTCAGGGCAGGAGTTTTAGGGCATGAGTTTCAGTGCATGAGTTTCAGGGCAGGAGTTTCAGGGTATGTGATTTAGGGCATGAGTTTCAGGGCATGGAATTCAGGGCTTGAGTTTCAGGGCATGAGGTTCAGGGCATGAGTTTCAGGTCATGAGATTCAGGGCATGAGTTTCAGTCCAGGAACTTGAGGGCATGAGATTCAGTGCATGAGTTTCAGAGCATGAGATTCAGGGCATGAGATTCAGTGCATGATTTTCAGGGCAGGAGATTCAGAGCAGGTGTTTCAGTGCAGGAGTTTCAGGGCATGAGATTCAGGGCATGAGATTCAGGGCATGAGTTTCAGGGCATGAGTTTCAGGGCAGGAGTTTCAGAGCATGTGATTCAGGGCGTGAGTTTCAGGATATGAGATTCATGGCATGAGTTTCAGTGCAGGAGTTTCAGGGCATGAGATTCAGGGCATGAGTTTCAGAGCATGAGATTCAGGGCATGAAATTCAGGGCATGATTTTCAGGGCAGGAGATTGAGGGCAGGTGTTTCAGTGCAGGACTTTCAGGGCATGAGATTCAGGGCATGAGATTCAGGGCTTGAGTTTAAGGGCATGAGTTTCAGGGCATAAGTTTCAGGACATGAGTTTCAGGGAATGAGACTCAGGACATGAGTTTCAGGGCATGAGTTTCAGTGCAGGAACTTGAGGGCATGAGATTCAAGGCATGAGTTTCAGGACAGGAGATTCAGGGCATGCGTTTCAGGGCATGAGTTTCAGGGCATGAGTTTCAGGGCAGAAGTTTCAGGGCATGTAATTCAGGGCGTGAGTTTCAGGATATGAGATTCATGGCAAGAGTTTCAGTGCAGGAGTTTCAGGGCATGAGATTCAGAGCATGAGTTTCAGGGTAGGTGATTCAGGGCAGGAGGTTCAGGACATGAGATTCAGGGCATGAGTTTCAGTGCAGGAACTTGAGGTCATGAGATTCAGTGCACGTGTTTCAGAGCATGAGATTCAGGGCATGAGATTCAGGGCATGAGTTTCAGGGCAGGAGATTCAGGGCAGGTGTTTCACTGCAAGAGTTTCAGGGCATGAGATTCAGGGCATGAGATTTAGTACAGGAGATTCAGTGCATGAGTTTCAGGGCACGAGTTTCAGGGCAGGACTTGTAGGGCATGTGATTCAGGGCATGAGTTTCAGTGCATGAGTTTCAGGGCAGGAGTTTCTGGGTATGTGATTTAGGGCATGAGTTTCAGGGCATGAGATTCAGGGCTTGAGTTTCAGGGCATGAGGTTCAGGGCATGAGTTTCAGGTCATGAGATTCAGGGCATGAGTTTCAGTCCAGGAACTTGAGGGCATGAGATTCAGGGCATGAGATTCAGGGCATGAGTTTAAGGGCATGAGTTTCAGGGCATAAGTTTCAGGACATGAGTTTCAGGGAATGAGATTCAGGACATGAGTTTCAGGGCTTGGGTTTCAGTGCAGGAACTTGAGGGCATGAGATTCAGGGCATGAGTTTCAGGACAGGAGATTCAGGGCATGAGTTTCAGGGCATGAGTTTCAGGGCATGAGTTTCAGGGCAGAAGTTTCAGGGCATGTAATTCAGGGCGTGAGTTTCAGGATATGAGATTCATGGCATGAGTTTCAGTGCAGGAGTTTCAGGGCATGAGATTCAGGGCATGAGTTTCAGGGCATGAGATTCAGGACAGCAGTTTCAAGGCATGAGATTCAGGGCATGAGTTTCAGTGCATGAGTTTGAGGGCAGGAGTTTCAAGGCATGAGATTCAGGGCATGAGTTTCAGTGCATGAGTTTGAGGGCAGGAGTTTCAGGGCATGAGATTCAGGGCATGAGTTTCAGGGCATGAGATTCAGGGCAGGTATTTCAGGGCATGTAATTCAGGGCATGAGTTTCTGGGCAGATGATTCAGGGCAGGAGTTTTAGGGCATGTGATTCAGGGCATGAGTTTCAGTGCATGAGTTTCAGGGCAGGAGTTTCAGGGTATGTGATTTAGGGCATGAGTTTCAGGGCATGAGGTTCAGGGCATGAGTTTCAGGGCATGAGATTCAGGGCATGAGTTTCAGTGCAGGAACTTGAGGGCATGAGATTCAGTGCACGAGTTTCAGAGCATGAGATTCAGGGCATGAGATTCAGGGCATGATTTTCAGGGCAGGAGATTCAGGGCAGGTGTTTCAGGGCATGAGATTCAGGGCATGAGTTTCAGGGCAGGAGATTCAGGGCATGAGTTTCAGGGCATGAGTTTCAGGGCAGGAGTTTCAGGGCATGTGATACAGGGCGTGAGTTTCAGGATATGAGATTCATGGCATGAGTTTCAGTGCAGGAGTTTCAGGGCATGAGATTCAGGGCATGAGTTTCAGGGTAGGTGATTCAGGGCAGGAGTTTCAGGACATGAGATTCAGGGCATGAGTTTCAGTGCAGGAACTTGAGGTCATGAGATTCAGTGGACGACTTTCAGAGCGTGGGATTCAGGGCATGAGATTCAGGGCATGAGTTTTAGGACAGGAGATTCAGGGCATGAGTTTCAGGGCATGAGTTTCAGGGTATGAGTTTCAGGGCAGGAGTTTTAGGGCATGAGTTTCAGGGAATGAGATTCAGGGCTTGAGTTTCAGGGCATGAGGTTCAGGGCATGAGTTTCAGGTCATGAGATTCAGGGCATGAGTTTCAGTCCAGGAACTTGAGGGCATGAGATTCAGTGCATGAGTTTCAGAGCATGAGATTCAGGGCATGATTTTCAGGGCAGGAGATTCAGGGCAGGTGTATCAGTGCAGGAGTTTCAGGGCATGAGATTCAGGGCATGAGATTCAGGGCATGAGTTTGAGGACAGGAGATTCAGGGCATGAGTTTCAGGGCAGGAGTTTCAGGGCATGTGATTCAGGGCGTGAGTTTCAGGATATGAGATTCATGGCATGAGTTTCAGTGCAGGAGATTCAGGGCATGAGATTCAGGGCATGAGTTTCAGTGTAGGTGATTCAGGGCAGGAGTTTCAGGACATGAGATTCAGGGCATGAGTTTCAGTGCAGGAACTTGAGGTCATGAGATTCAGTGCACGACTTTCAGAGCGTGAGATTCAGGGCATGAGATTCAGGGCATGATGTTTTAGGACAGGAGATTCAGGGCATGAGTTTCAGGGCATGAGTTTCAGGGCATGAGTTTTCAGGGCAGGAGTTTTTAGGGCATGAGTTTCAGTGCATGAGTTTTAGGGCATGAGTTTCAGGAATGAGATTCAGGGCTTGAGTTTCAGGGCATGAGGTTCAGGGCATGAGTTTCAGTCCAGGAACTTCAGGGCATGAGATTCAGTGCATGAGTTTCAGGAGCATGAGATTCAGGGCATGATTTTCAGGCAGGAGATTCAGGGCAGTGGTTTCAGTGCAGGAGTTTCAGGGCATGAGATTCAGGGCATGAGTTTCAGGACAGGACATTCAGGGCATGAGTTTCAAGGCATGAGTTTCAGGGCAGGAGTTTCAGGGCATGTGATTCAGGGCGTGAGTTTCAGGATATGAGATTCATGGCATGAGTTTCAGTGCAGGAGTTTCAGGGCATGAGATTCAGGGCATGAGTTTTTAGGACAGGAGATGCAGGGCATGAGTTCAGGGCATGAGTTTCAGGGCAGGAGTTTCAGGGCAGGAGTTTTAGGGCATGAGTTTTCAGTGCATGAGTTTTTAGGGCAGGAGTTTCAGGGTATGTGATTTTAGGGCATGAGTTTCAGGGCATGAGATTCAGGGCTTGAGTTTCAGGCATGAGGTTCAGGGCATGAAGTTTTCAGGTCATGAGATTCAGGGCATGAGTTTCAGTCCAGGAACTTGAAGGCATGAGATTCAGTGCATGAGTTTTCAGAGCATGAGATTCAGGGCATGAGATTCAGTGCATGATTTTCAGGGCAGGAGATTCAGAGCAGGTGTTTTCAGTGCAGGAAGTTTCAGGGCATGAGATTCAGTGCATGAGATTCAGGGCATCAGTTTCAGGGCATGAGTTTTCAGGGCAGGAGTTTCAGAGCATGTGATTCAGGGCGTGAGTTTCAGGATATGAGATTCATGGCATGAGTTTCAGTTGCAGGAGTTTCAGGGCATGAGATTCAGGGCATGAGTTTCAGTGCATGAGTTTTGAGGGCAGGAGTTTTCAAGGCATGAGATTCAGGGCATGAGTTTCAGTGCATGAGTTTTGAGGGAAGGTGTTTCAGGGCATGAGATCAGGGCAGGTATTTCAGGGCATGTAATTCAGGGCATGAGATTCTGTTCAGGGCATGTAATTCAGGGCATGAGATTCTGGGCATATGATTCAGGGCAGGAATTTTAGGGCATGTGATTCAGGGCATGAGTTTCAGTGCATGAGTTTCAGGGCATGAGTTTTAGGGCAGGAGTTTCAGGGTATGTGATTTAGGGCATGAGTTTCAGGGAATGAGATTCAGGGCTTGAGTTTCAGGGCATGAGGTTCAGGGCATGAGTTTCAGGTCATGAGATTCAGGGCATGAGTTTCAGTCCAGGAACTTGAGGGCATGAGATTCAGGGCAGGTGTTTCAGTGCAGGAGTTTCAGGGCATGAGATTCAGGGCATGAGATTCAGGGCATGAGTTTCAGGACAGGAGATTCAGGGCATGAGTTTCAGGGCATGAGTTTCAGGGCAGGAGTTTCAGGGCATGTGATTCAGGGTGTGAGTTTCAGGATATGAGATTCATGGCATGAGTTTCAGTGCAGGAGTTTCAGGGCATGAGATTCAGGGCATGAGTTTTAGGACAGGAGATTCAGGGCATGAGTTTCAGGGCATGAGTTTCAGGGCAGGAGTTTCAGGGCAGGAGTTTTAGGGCATGAGTTTCAGTGCATGAGTTTTAGGGCAGGAGTTTCAGGGTATGTGATTTAGGGCATGAGTTTCAGGGAATGAGATTCAGGGCTTGAGTTTCAGGGCATGAGGTTCAGGGCATGAGTTTCAGGTCATGAGATTCAGGACATGAGTTTCAGTCCAGGAACTTGAGGGCATGAGATTCAGTGCATGAGTTTCAGTGCATGAGTTTCAGGGCAGGAGTTTCAGGGTATGTGATTTAGGGCATGAGTTTCAGGGCATGAGGTTCAGGGCATGAGTTTCAGGGCATGAGATTCAGGGCATGAGTTTCAGTGCAGGAACTTGAGGGCATGAGATTCAGTGCACGAGTTTCAGAGCATGAGATTCAGGGCATGAGATTCAGGGCATGATTTTCAGGGCAGGAGATTCAGCGCAGGT
The DNA here is from genome assembly GCF_030028105.1 of Mobula birostris. Taxonomy (NCBI): domain Eukaryota; kingdom Metazoa; phylum Chordata; class Chondrichthyes; order Myliobatiformes; family Myliobatidae; genus Mobula; species Mobula birostris. The sequence goes on from NW_027274407.1 coordinate 67,298, forward strand.
GTTTCAGGGCATGAGATTCAGGGCATGAGTTTCAGGGCATGAGGTTCAGGGCATGAGTTTCAGGTCATGAGATTCAGGGCATGAGTTTCAGTCCAGGAAGTTGAGGGCATGAGATTCAGTGCATGAGTTTCAGAGCATGAGATTCAGGGCATGATTTTCAGGGCAGGAGATTCAGGGCAGGTGTTTCAGTGCAGGAGTTTCAGGGCATGAGATTCAGGGCATGAGATTCAGGGCATGAGTTTCAGGACAGGAGATTCCGGGCATGAGTTTCAGGGCATGAGTTTCAGGGCAGGAGTTTCAGGGCATGTGATTCAGGGCGTGAGTTTCAGGATATGAGATTCATGGCATGAGTTTCAGTGCAGGAGTTTCAGGGCATGAGTTTTAGGACAGGAGATTCAGGGCATGAGTTTCAGGGCATGAGTTTCAGGGCAGGAGTTTCAGGGCAGGAGTTTTAGGGCATGAGTTTCAGTGCATGAGTTTCAGGGCAGGAGTTTCAGGGTATGTGATTCAGGGCTTGAGTTTCAGGACATGAGGTTCAGGGCATGAGTTTCAGGTCATGAGATTCAGGGCATGAGTTTCAGTCCAGGAACTTGAGGGCATGAGATTCAGTGCATGAGTTTCAGAGCATGAGATTCAGTGCATGAGATTCAGTGCATGATTTTCAGGGCAGGAGATTCAGAGCAGGTGTTTCAGTGCAGGAGTTTCAGGGCATGAGATTCAGGGCATGAGATTCAGGGCATGAGTTTCAGGGCATGAGTTTCAGGGCAGGAGTTTCAGAGCATGTGATTCAGGGCGTGAGTTTCAGGATATGAGATTCATGGCATGAGTTTCAGTGCAGGAGTTTCAGGGCATGAGATTCAGGGCATGAGTTTCAGTGCATGAGTTTGAGGGCAGGAGTTTCAGGGCATGAGATTCAGGGCATGAGATTCAGGGCATGAGATCAGGGCAGGTATTTCAGGGCATGTAATTCAGGGCATGAGATTCTGGGCAGATGATTCAGGGCAGGAGTTTTAGGGCATGTGATTCAGGGCATGAGTTTCAGTGCATGAGTTTCAGGGCAGGAGTTTCAGGGTATGTGATTTAGGGCATGAGTTTCAGGGCATGAGATTCAGGGCTTGAGTTTCAGGGCATGAGGTTCAGGGCATGAGTTTCAGGGCATGAGATTCAGGGCATGAGTTTCAGTGCAGGAACGTGAGGGCATGAGATTCAGTGCACGAGTTTCAGAGCATGAGATTCAGGGCATGAGATTCAGGGCATGATTTTCAGGGCAGGAGATTCAGGGCAGGTGTTTCAGTGCAGGAGTTTCAGGGCGTGAGTTTCAGGATATGAGATTCATGGCATGAGTTTCAGTGCAGGAGTTTCAGGGCATGAGATTCAGGGCTTGAGTTTCAGGGCATGAGGTTCAGGGCATGAGTTTCAGGGCATGAGATTCAGGGCATGAGTTTCAGTGCAGGAACGTGAGGGCATGAGATTCAGTGCACGAGTTTCAGAGCATGAGATTCAGGGCATGAGATTCAGGGCATGATTTTCAGGGCAGGAGATTCAGGGCAGGTGTTTCAGTGCAGGAGTTTCAGGGCGTGAGTTTCAGGATATGAGATTCATGGCATGAGTTTCAGTGCAGGAGTTTCAGGGCATGAGATTCAGAGCATGAGTTTCAGGGTAGGTGATTCAGGGCAGGAGGTTCAGGACATGAGATTCAGGGCATGAGTTTCAGTGCAGGAACTTGAGGTCATGTGATTCAGTGCACGAGTTTCAGAGCATGAGATTCAGGGCATGAGATTCAGGGCATGAGTTTCAGGGCAGGAGGTTCAGGGCAGGTGTTTCACTGCAAGAGTTTCAGGGCATGAGATTCAGGGCATGAGATTTAGTACAGGAGATTCAGTGCATGAGATTCAGGGCATGAGTTTCAGGGCAGGAGTTGTAGGGCATGTGATTCAGGGCATGAGTTTCAGTGCATGAGTTTCAGGGCAGAAGTTTCTGGGTATGTTATTTAGGGCATGAGTTTCAGGGCATGAGATTCAGGGCTTGAGTTTCAGGGCATGAGGTTCAGGGCATGAGTTTCAGGTCATGAGATTCAGGGCATGAGTTTCAGTCCAGGAACTTGAGGGCATGAGATTCAGGGCATGAGATTCAGGGCTTGAGTTTCAGGGCATGAGGTTCAGGGCATGAGTTTCAGGTCATGAGATTCAGGGCATGAGTTTCAGTGCAGGAACTTGAGGGCATGAGATTCAGTGCACGAGTTTCAGAGCATGAGATTCAGGGCATGAGATTCAGGGCATGATTTTCAGGGCAGGAGATTCAGGGCAGGTGTTTCAGTGCAGGAGTTTCAGGGCATGAGATTCAGGGCATGAGATTCAGGGCATGAGTTTCAGGACAGGAGATTCAGGGCATGAGTTTCAGGACATGAGTTTCAGGGCATGAGTTTCAGGGCAAGAGTTTCAGGGCATGTGATTCAGGGCGTGAGTTTCAGGATATGAGATTCATGGCATGAGTTTCAGTGCAGGAGTTTCAGGGCATGAGATTCAGAGCATGAGTTTCATGGTAGGTGATTCAGGGCAGGAGTTTCAGGACATGAGATTCAGGGCATGAGTTTCAGGGCAGGAACTTGAGGTCATGAGATTCAGTGCACGAGTTTCAGAGCATGAGATTCAGGGCATGAGATTCAGGGCATGAGTTTCAGGGCAGGAGATTCAGGGCAGGTGTTTCACTGCAAGAGTTTCAGGACATGAGATTTAGTACAGGAGATTCAGTGCATGAGTTTCAGGGCATGAGTTTCAGGGCATGAGTTTCAGGGCAGGAGTTTCTGGGTATGTGATTTAGGGCATGAGTTTCAGGGCATGAGATTCAGGGCTTGAGTTTCAGGGCATGAGGTTCAGGGCATGAGTTTCAGGTCATGAGATTCAGGGCATGAGTTTCAGTCCAGGAACTTGAGGGCATGAGATTCAGTGCATGAGTTTCAGAGCATGAGATTCAGGGCATGAAATTCAGGGCATGATTTTCAGGGCAGTAGATTCAGGGCAGGTGTTTCAGTGCAGGACTTTCAGGGCATGAGATTCAGGGCATGAGATTCAGGGCTTGAGTTTAAGGGCATGAGTTTCAGGGCATAAGTTTCAGGACATGAGTTTCAGGGAATGAGACTCAGGACATGAGTTTCAGGGCATGAGTTTCAGTGCAGGAACTTGAGGGCATGAGATTCAGGGCATGAGTTTCAGGACAGGAGATTCAGGGCATGAGTTTCAGGGCATGAGTTTCAGGGCATGAGTTTCAGGGCAGAAGTTTCAGGGCATGTAATTCAGGGCGTGAGTTTCAGGATATGAGATTCATGGCAAGAGTTTCAGTGCTGGAGTTTCAGGGCATGAGATTCAGAGCATGAGTTTCAGGGTAGGTGATTCAGGGCAGGAGGTTCAGGACATGAGATTCAGGGCATGAGTTTCAGTGCAGGAACTTGAGGTCATGAGATTCAGTGCACGAGTTTCAGAGCATGAGATTCAGGGCATGAGTTTCAGGGCAGGAGATTCAGGGCAGGTGTTTCACTGCAAGAGTTTCAGGGCATGAGATTCAGGGCATGAGATTTAGTACAGGAGATTCAGTGCATGAGTTTCTGGGTATGTGATTTAGGGCATGAGTTTCAGGGCATGAGATTCAGGGCTTGAGTTTCAGGGCATGAGGTTCAGGGCATGAGTTTCAGGTCATGAGATTCAGGGCATGAGTTTCAGTCCAGGAACTTGAGGGCATGAGATTCAGGGCATGAGATTCAGGGCATGAGTTTAAGGGCATGAGTTTCAGGGCATAAGTTTCAGGACATGAGTTTCAGGGAATGAGATTCAGGACATGAGTTTCAGGGCTTGGGTTTCAGTGCAGGAACTTGAGGGCATGAGATTCAGGGCATGAGTTTCAGGACAGGAGATTCAGGGCATGAGTTTCAGGGCATGAGTTTCAGGGCATGAGTTTCAGGGCAGAAGTTTCAGGGCATGTAATTCAGGGCGTGAGTTTCAGGATATGAGATTCATGGCATGAGTTTCAGTGCAGGAGTTTCAGGGCATGAGATTCAGGGCATGAGTTTCAGGGCATGAGATTCAGGACAGCAGTTTCAAGGCATGAGATTCAGGGCATGAGTTTCAGTGCATGAGTTTGAGGGCAGGAGTTTCAAGGCATGAGATTCAGGGCATGAGTTTCAGTGCATGAGTTTGAGGGCAGGAGTTTCAGGGCATGAGATTCAGGGCATGAGTTTCAGGGCATGAGATTCAGGGCAGGTATTTCAGGGCATGTAATTCAGGGCATGGGTTTCTGGGCAGATGATTCAGGGCAGGAGTTTTAGGGCATGTGATTCAGGGCATGAGTTTCAGTGCATGAGATTCAGGGCAGGAGTTTCAGGGTATGTGATTTAGGGCATGAGTTTCAGGGCATGAGGTTCAGGGCATGAGTTTCAGTGCAGGAACTTGAGGGCATGAGATTCAGTGCACGAGTTTCAGAGCATGAGATTCAGGGCATGAGATTCAGGGCATGATTTTCAGGGCAGGAGATTCAGGGCAGGTGTTTCAGGGCATGAGATTCAGGGCATGAGTTTCAGGGCAGGAGATTCAGGGCATGAGTTTCAGGGCATGAGTTTCAGGGCAGGAGTTTCAGGGCATGTGATACAGGGCGTGAGTTTCAGGATATGAGATTCATGGCATGAGTTTCAGTGCAGGAGTTTCAGGGCATGAGATTCAGGGCATGAGTTTCAGGGTAGGTGATTCAGGGCAGGAGTTTCAGGACATGAGATTCAGGGCATGAGTTTCAGTGCAGGAACTTGAGGTCATGAGATTCAGTGCACGACTTTCAGAGCGTGAGATTCAGGGCATGAGATTCAGGGCATGAGTTTTAGGACAGGAGATTCAGGGCATGAGTTTCAGGGCATGAGTTTCAGGGCATGAGTTTCAGGGCAGGAGTTTTAGGGCATGAGTTTCAGGGAATGAGATTCAGGGCTTGAGTTTCAGGGCATGAGGTTCAGGGCATGAGTTTCAGGTCATGAGATTCAGGGCATGAGTTTCAGTCCAGGAACTTGAGGGCATGAGATTCAGTGCATGAGTTTCAGAGCATGAGATTCAGGGCATGATTTTCAGGGCAGGAGATTCAGGGCAGGTGTATCAGTGCAGGAGTTTCAGGGCATGAGATTCAGGGCATGAGATTCAGGGCATGAGTTTGAGGACAGGAGATTCAGGGCATGAGTTTCAGGGCAGGAGTTTCAGGGCATGTGATTCAGGGCGTGAGTTTCAGGATATGAGATTTTTGGCATGAGTTTCAGTGCAGGAGTTTCAGGGCATGAGATTCAGGGCATGAGTTTTAGGACAGGAGATTCAGGGCATGAGTTTCAGGGCATGAGTTTCAGGGCAGGAGTTTCAGGGCAGGAGTTGTAGGGCATGAGTTTCAGTGCGTGAGTTTCAGGGCAGGAGTTTCAGGGTATGTGATTTAGGGCATGAGTTTCAGGGCATGAGATTCAGGGCTTGAGTTTCAGGGCATGAGGTTCAGGGCATGAGTTTCAGGTCATGAGATTCAGGGCATGAGTTTCAGTCCAGGAACTTGGGGGCATGAGATTCAGTGCATGAGTTTCAGAGCATGAGATTCAGGGCATGAGATTCAGGGCATGAGATTCAGGGCATGAGTTTCAGGGCATGAGTTTCAGGGCAGGAGTTTCAGAGCATGTGATTCAGGGCGTGAGTTTCAGGATATGAGATTCAGAGCATGTGATTCAGGGCGTGAGTTTCAGTGCAGGAGTTTCAGGGCATGAGATTCAGGGCATGAGTTTCAGTGCATGAGTTTGAGGGCAGGAGTTTCTAGGCATGAGATTCAGGGCATGAGTTTCAGTGCATGAGTTTGAGGGAAGGAGTTTCAGGGCATGAGATTCAGGGCATGAGTTTCAGGGCATGAGATCAGGGCAGGTATTTCAGGGCATGTAATTCAGGGCATGAGATTCTGGGCATATGATTCGGGGCAGGAGTTTTAGGGCATGTGAATCAGGGCATGAGTTTCAGTGCGTGAGTTTCAGGGCAGGAGTTTCAGGGTATGTGATTTAGGGCATGAGTTTCAGGGCATGAGATTCAGGGCTTGAGTTTCAGGGCATGAGGTTCAGGGCATGAGTTTCAGGGCATGAGATTCAGGGCATGAGTTTCAGTGCAGGAACTTGAGGGCATGAGATTCAGTGCACGAGTTTCAGAGCATGAGATTCAGGGCATGAGATTAAGGGCATGATTTTCAGGGCAGGAGATTCAGGGCAGGTGTTTCAGTGCAGGAGTTTCAGGGCATGAGATTCAGGGCATGAGATTCAGGGCATGAGTTTCAGGACAGGAGATTCAGGGCATGAGTTTCAGGACATGAGTTTCAGGGCATGAGTTTCAGTGCAGGAGTTTCAGGGCATGTGATTCAGGGCGTGAGTTTCAGGATATGAGATTCATGGCATGAGTTTCAGTGCAGGAGTTTCAGGGCATGAGATTCAGGGCATGAGTTTCAGTGCAGGAACTTGAGGTCATTTGATTCAGTGCACGAGTTTCAGAGCATGAGTTTCAGGGCATGAGATTCAGGGCATGAGTTTCAAAGCAGGAGATTCAGGGCAGGTGTTTCACTGTAAGAGTTTCAGGGCATGAGATTCAGGGCATGAGATTCAGGGCATGTGATTTAGTACAGGAGATTCAGTGCATGAGTTTCAGGGCATGAGTTTCAGGGCAGGAGTTGTAGGGCATGTGATTCAGGGCATGAGTTTCAGTGCATGAGTTTCAGGGCAGGAGTTTCTGGGTATGTGATTTAGGACATGAGTTTCAGGGTATGTGATTTAGGGCATGAGTTTCAGGGCATGAGATTCAGGGCTTGAGTTTCAGGGCATGAGGTTCAGGGCATGAGTTTCAGGTCATGAGATTCAGGGCATGAGTTTCAGTCCAGGAACTTGAGGGCATGAGATTCAGTGCACGAGTTTCAGAGCATGAGATTCAGGGCATGAGATTCAGGGCATGATTTTCAGGGCAGGAGATTCAGGGCAGGTGTTTCAGTGCAGGAGTTTCAGGGCATGAGATTCAGGGCATGAGATTCAGGGCATGAGTTTCAGGACAGGAGATTCAGGGCATGAGTTTCAGGACATGAGTTTCAGGGCATGAGTTTCAGGGAGGAGTTTCAGGGCATGTGATTCAGGGCGTGAGTTTCAGGATATGAGATTCATGGCATGAGTTTCAGTGCAGGAGTTTCAGGGCATGAGATTCAGAGCATGAGTTTCAGGGTAGGTGATTCAGGGCAGGAGTTTCAGGACATGAGATTCAGGGCATGAGTTTCAGTGCAGGAACTTGAGGTCATGAGATTCAGTGCACGAGTTTCAGAGCATGAGATTCAGGGCATGAGATTCAGGGCATGAGTTTCAGGGCAGGAGATTCAGGGCAGGTGTTTCACTGCAAGAGCTTCAGGGCATGAGATTTAGTACAGGAGATTCAGTGCATGAGTTTCAGGGCATGAGTTTCAGGGCAGGAGTTGAGGGCATGTGATTCAGGGCATGAGTTTCAGTGCATGAGTTTCAGGGCAGGAGTTTCTGGGTATGTGATTTAGAGCATGAGTTTCAGGGCATGAGATTCAGGGCTTGAGTTTCAGGGCATGAGGTTCAGGGCATGAGTTTCACGTCATGAGATTCAGGGCATGAGTTTCAGTCCAGGAACTTGAGGGCATGAGATTCAGTGCAGGACTTTCAGGGCATGAGATTCAGGGCATGAGATTCAGGGCTTGAGTTTAAGGGCATGAGTTTCAGGGCATAAGTTTCAGGACATGAGTTTCAGGGAATGAGACTCAGGACATGAGTTTCAGGGCATGAGTTTCAGTGCAGGAACTTGAGGGCATGAGATTCAGGGCATGAGTTTCAGGACAGGAGATTCAGGGCATGAGTTTCAGGGCATGAGTTTCAGGGCATGAGTTTCAGGGCAGAAGTTTCAGGGCATGTAATTCAGGGCGTGAGTTTCAGGATATGAGATTCATGGCAAGAGTTTCAGTGCAGGAGTTTGAGGGCAGGAGTTTCAAGGCATGAGATTCAGGGCATGAGTTTCAGTGCATGAGTTTGAGGGCAGGAGTTTCAGGGCATGAGATTCAGGGCATGAGTTTCAGGGCATGAGATTCAGGGCAGGTATTTCAGGGCATGTAATTCAGGGCATGAGTTTCTGGGCAGATGATTCAGGGCAGGAGTTTTAGGGCATGTGATTCAGGGCATGAGTTTCAGTGCATGAGTTTCAGGGCAGGAGTTTCAGGGTATGTGATTTAGGGCATGAGTTTCAGGGCATGAGGTTCAGGGCATGAGTTTCAGGGCATGAGTTTCAGGGCATGAGATTCAGGACATGAGTTTCAGTGCAGGAACTTGAGGGCATGAGATTCAGTGCACGAGTTTCAGAGCATGAGATTCAGGGCATGAGATTCAGGACAGGAGATTCAGGGCATGAGTTTCAGGGCATGATTTTCAGGGCAGGAGATTAAGGGCTGGTGTTTCAGGGCATGAGATTCAGAGCATGAGTTTCAGGACAGGAGATTCAGGGCATGAGTTTCAGGGCATGAGTTTCAGGGCAGGAGTTTCAGGGCATGTGATTCAGGGCGTGAGTTTCAGGATATGAGATTCATGGCATGAGTTTCAGTGCAGGAGTTTCAGGGCATGAGATTCAGGGCATGAGTTTCAGGGTAGGTGATTCAGGGCAGGAGTTTCAAGACATGAGATTCAGGGCATGAGTTTCAGTGCAGGAACTTGAGGTCATGAGATTCAGTGCACGACTTTCAGAGTGTGAGATTCAGGGCATGAGATTCAGGGCATGAGTTTTAGGACAGGAGATTCAGGGCATGAGTTTCAGGGCATGAGTTTCAGGGCATGAGTTTGAGGGCAGGAGTTTTAGGGCATGAGTTTCAGTGTATGAGTTTTCGGGCAGGAGTTTCAGGGTATGTGATTTAGGGCATGAGTTTCAGGGAATGAGATTCAGGGCTTGAGTTTCAGGGCATGAGGTTCAGGGCATGAGTTTCAGGTCATGAGATTCAGGGCATGAGTTTCAGTCCAGGAACTTGAGGGCATGAGATTCAGTGCATGAGTTTCAGTGCATGAGTTTCAGGGCATGAGTTTCAGGGCATGAGGTTCAGGGCATGAGTTTCAGGGCATGAGATTCAGGGCATGAGTTTCAGTGCAGGAACTTGAGGGCATGAGATTCAGTGCACGAGTTTCAGAGCATGAGATTCAGGGCATGAGATTCAGGGCATGATTTTCAGGGCAGGAGATTCAGGGCAGGTGTTTCAGGGCATGAGATTCAGGGCATGAGTTTCAGGACAGGTGATTCAGGGCATGAGTTTCAGGGCATGAGTTTCAGGGCAGGAGTTTCAGGGCATGTGATTCAGGGCGTGAGTTTCAGGATATGAGATTCATGGCATGAGTTTCAGTGCAGGAGTTTCAGGGCATGAGATTCAGGGCATGAGTTTCAGGGTAGGTGATTCAGGGCAGGAGTTTCAGGACATGAGATTCAGGGCATGAGTTACAGTGCAGGAACTTGAGGTCATGAGATTCAGTGCACGACTTTCAGAGCGTGAGATTCAGGGCATGAGATTCAGGGCATGAGTTTTAGGACAGGAGATTCAGGGCATGAGTTTCAGGGCATGAGTTTCAGGGCATGAGTTTCAGGGCAGGAGTTTTAGGGCATGAGTTTCAGTGCATGAGTTTTAGGGCAGGAGTTTCAGGGTATGTGATTTAGGGCATGAGTTTCAGGGAATGAGATTCAGGGCTTGAGTTTCAGGGCATGAGGTTCAGGGCATGAGTTTCAAGTCATGAGATTCAGGGCATGAGTTTCAGTCCAGGAACTTGAGGGCATGAGATTCAGTGCATGAGTTTCAGAGCATGAGATTCAGGGCATGATTTTCAGGGCAGGAGATTCAGGGCAGGTGTTTCAGTGCAGGAGTTTCAGGGCATGAGATTCAGGGCATGAGATTCAGGGCATGAGTTTCAGGACAGGAGATTCAGGGCATGAGTTTCAAGGCATGAGTTTCAGTGCAGGAGTTTCAGGGCATGAGATTCAGGGCATGAGTTTTAGGACAGGAGATTCAGGGCATGAGTTTCAGGGCATGAGTTTCAGGGCAGGAGTTTCAGGGCAGGAGTTTTAGGGCATGAGTTTCAGTGCATGAGTTTCAGGGCAGGAGTTTCAGGGTATGTGATTTAGGGCATGAGTTTCAGGGCATGAGATTCAGGGCTTGAGTTTCAGGGCATGAGGTTCAGGGCATGAGTTTCAGGTCATGAGATTCAGGGCATGAGTTTCAGTCCAGGAACTTGAAGGCATGAGATTCAGTGCATGAGTTTCAGAGCATGAGATTCAGGGCATGAGATTCAGTGCATGATTTTCAGGGCAGGAGATTCAGGGCAGGTGTTTCAGTGCAGGACTTTCAGGGCATGAGTTTCAGGACATGAGTTTCAGGGCATGAGTTTCAGGGAGGAGTTTCAGGGCATGTGATTCAGGGCGTGAGTTTCCGGATATGAGATTCATGGCATGAGTTTCAATGCAGGAGTTTCAGGGCATGAGATTCAGAGCATGAGTTTCAGGGTAGGTGATTCAGGGCAGGAGTTTCAGGACATGAGATTCAGGGCATGAGTTTCAGTGCAGGAACTTGAGGTCATGAGATTCAGTGCACGAGTTTCAGAGCATGAGATTCAGGGCATGAGATTCAGGGCATGAGTTTCAGGGCAGGAGATTCAGGGCAGGTGTTTCACTGCAAGAGCTTCAGGGCATGAGATTTAGTACAGGAGATTCAGTGCATGAGTTTCAGGGCATGAGTTTCAGGGCAGGAGTTGAGGGCATGTGATTCAGGGCATGAGTTTCAGTGCATGAGTTTCAGGGCAGGAGTTTCTGGGTATGTGATTTAGAGCATGAGTTTCAGGGCATGAGATTCAGGGCTTGAGTTTCAGGGCATGAGGTTCAGGGCATGAGTTTCACGTCATGAGATTCAGGGCATGAGTTTCAGTCCAGGAACTTGAGGGCATGAGATTCAGTGCAGGACTTTCAGGGCATGAGATTCAGGGCATGAGATTCAGGGCTTGAGTTTAAGGGCATGAGTTTCAGGGCATAAGTTTCAGGACATGAGTTTCAGGGAATGAGACTCAGGACATGAGTTTCAGGGCATGAGTTTCAGTGCAGGAACTTGAGGGCATGAGATTCAGGGCATGAGTTTCAGGACAGGAGATTCAGGGCATGAGTTTCAGGGCATGAGTTTCAGGGCATGAGTTTCAGGGCAGAAGTTTCAGGGCATGTAATTCAGGGCGTGAGTTTCAGGATATGAGATTCATGGCAAGAGTTTCAGTGCAGGAGTTTGAGGGCAGGAGTTTCAAGGCATGAGATTCAGGGCATGAGTTTCAGTGCATGAGTTTGAGGGCAGGAGTTTCAGGGCATGAGATTCAGGGCATGAGTTTCAGGGCATGAGATTCAGGGCAGGTATTTCAGGGCATGTAATTCAGGGCATGAGTTTCTGGGCAGATGATTCAGGGCAGGAGTTTTAGGGCATGTGATTCAGGGCATGAGTTTCAGTGCATGAGTTTCAGGGCAGGAGTTTCAGGGTATGTGATTTAGGGCATGAGTTTCAGGGCATGAGGTTCAGGGCATGAGTTTCAGGGCATGAGTTTCAGGGCATGAGATTCAGGACATGAGTTTCAGTGCAGGAACTTGAGGGCATGAGATTCAGTGCACGAGTTTCAGAGCATGAGATTCAGGGCATGAGATTCAGGACAGGAGATTCAGGGCATGAGTTTCAGGGCATGATTTTCAGGGCAGGAGATTAAGGGCTGGTGTTTCAGGGCATGAGATTCAGAGCATGAGTTTCAGGACAGGAGATTCAGGGCATGAGTTTCAGGTCATGAGATTCAGGGCATGAGTTTCAGTCCAGGAACTTGAGGGCATGAGATTCAGTGCATGAGTTTCAGTGCATGAGTTTCAGGGCATGAGTTTCAGGGCATGAGGTTCAGGGCATGAGTTTCAGGGCATGAGATTCAGGGCATGAGTTTCAGTGCAGGAACTTGAGGGCATGAGATTCAGTGCACGAGTTTCAGAGCATGAGATTCAGGGCATGAGATTCAGGGCATGATTTTCAGGGCAGGAGATTCAGGGCAGGTGTTTCAGGGCATGAGATTCAGGGCATGAGTTTCAGGACAGGTGATTCAGGGCATGAGTTTCAGGGCATGAGTTTCAGGGCAGGAGTTTCAGGGCATGTGATTCAGGGCGTGAGTTTCAGGATATGAGATTCATGGCATGAGTTTCAGTGCAGGAGTTTCAGGGCATGAGATTCAGGGCATGAGTTTCAGGGTAGGTGATTCAGGGCAGGAGTTTCAGGACATGAGATTCAGGGCATGAGTTACAGTGCAGGAACTTGAGGTCATGAGATTCAGTGCACGACTTTCAGAGCGTGAGTTTCAGGGCATGAGATTCAGGGCATGAGTTTTAGGACAGGAGATTCAGGGCATGAGTTTCAGGGCATGAGTTTCAGGGCATGAGTTTCAGGGCAGGAGTTTTAGGGCATGAGTTTCAGTGCATGAGTTTTAGGGCAGGAGTTTCAGGGTATGTGATTTAGGGCATGAGTTTCAGGGAATGAGATTCAGGGCTTGAGTTTCAGGGCATGAGGTTCAGGGCATGAGTTTCAAGTCATGAGATTCAGGGCATGAGTTTCAGTCCAGGAACTTGAGGGCATGAGATTCAGTGCATGAGTTTCAGAGCATGAGATTCAGGGCATGATTTTCAGGGCAGGAGATTCAGGGCAGGTGTTTCAGTGCAGGAGTTTCAGGGCATGAAATTCAGGGCATGAGATTCAGGGCATGAGTTTCAGGACAGGAGATTCAGGGCATGAGTTTCAAGGCATGAGTTTCAGTGCAGGAGTTTCAGGGCATGAGATTCAGGGCATGAGTTTTAGGACAGGAGATTCAGGGCATGAGTTTCAGGGCATGAGTTTCAGGGCAGGAGTTTCAGGGCAGGAGTTTTAGGGCATGAGTTTCAGTGCATGAGTTTCAGGGCAGGAGTTTCAGGGTATGTGATTTAGGGCATGAGTTTCAGGGCATGAGATTCAGGGCTTGAGTTTCAGGGCATGAGGTTCAGGGCATGAGTTTCAGGTCATGAGATTCAGGGCATGAGTTTCAGTCCAGGAACTTGAAGGCATGAGATTCAGTGCATGAGTTTCAGAGCATGAGATTCAGGGCATGAGATTCAGTGCATGATTTTCAGGGCAGGAGATTCAGGGCAGGTGTTTCAGTGCAGGACTTTCAGGGCATGAGTTTCAGGACATGAGTTTCAGGGCATGAGTTTCAGGGAGGAGTTTCAGGGCATGTGATTCAGGGCGTGAGTTTCCGGATATGAGATTCATGGCATGAGTTTCAATGCAGGAGTTTCAGGGCATGAGATTCAGAGCATGAGTTTCAGGGTAGGTGATTCAGGGCAGGAGTTTCAGGACATGAGATTCAGGGCATGAGTTTCAGTGCAGGAACTTGAGGTCATGAGATTCAGTGCACGAGTTTCAGAGCATGAGATTCAGGGCATGAGATTCAGGGCATGAGTTTCAGGGCAGGAGATTCAGGGCAGGTGTTTCACTGCAAGAGCTTCAGGGCATGAGATTTAGTACAGGAGATTCAGTGCATGAGTTTCAGGGCATGAGTTTCAGGGCAGGAGTTGAGAAAATGTGATTCAGGGCATGAGTTTCAGTGCATGAGTTTCAGGGCAGGAGTTTCTGGGTATGTGATTTAGGGCATGAGTTTCAGGGCATGAGATTCAGGGCTTGAGTTTCAGGGCATGAGGTTCAGGGCATGAGTTTCACGTCATGAGATTCAGGGCATGAGTTTCAGTCCAGGAACTTGAGGGCATGAGATTCAGTGCATGAGTTTCAGAGCATGAGATTCAGGGCATGAAATTCAGGGCATGATTTTCAGGGCAGGAGATTCAGGGCAGGTGTTTCAGTGCAGAACTTTCAGGGCATGAGATTCAGGGCTTGAGTTTAAGGGCATGAGTTTCAGGGCATAAGTTTCAGGACATGAGTTTCAGGGAATGAGACTCAGGACATGAGTTTCAGGGCATGAGTTTCAGTGCAGGGACTTGAGGGCATGAGATTCAGGGCATGAGTTTCAGGACAGGAGATTCAGGGCATGAGTTTCAGGGCATGAGTTTCAGGGCATGAGTTTCAGGGCAGAAGTTTCAGGGCATGTAATTCAGGGCGTGAATTTCAGGATATGAGATTCATGGCAAGAGTTTCAGTGCAGGAGTTTGAGGGCAGGAGTTTCAAGGCATGAGATTCAGGGCATGAGTTTCAGTGCATGAGTTTGAGGGCAGGAGTTTCAGGGCATGAGATTCAGGGCATGAGTTTCAGGGCATGAGATTCAGGGCAGGTATTTCAGGGCATGTAATTCAGGGCATGAGTTTCTGGGCAGATGATTCAGGGCAGGAGTTTTAGGGCATGTGATTCAGGGCATGAGTTTCAGTGCATGAGTTTCAGGGCAGGAGTTTCAGGGTATGTGATTTAGGGCATGAGTTTCAGGGCATGAGGTTCAGGGCATGAGTTTCAGGGCATGAGATTCAGGACATGAGTTTCAGTGCAGGAACTTGAGGTCATGAGATTCAGTGCACGACTTTCAGAGTGTGAGTTTCAGGGCATGAGATTCAGGGCATGAGTTTCAGGGCATGAGTTTGAGGGCAGGAGTTTTAGGGCATGAGTTTCAGTGTATGAGTTTTAGGGCAGGAGTTTCAGGGTATGTGATTTAGGGCATGAGTTTCAGGGAATGAGATTCAGGGCTTGAGTTTCAGGGCATGAGGTTCAGGGCATGAGTTTCAGGTCATGAGATTCAGGGCATGAGTTTCAGTCCAGGAACTTGAGGGCATGAGATTCAGTGCATGAGTTTCAGTGCATGAGTTTCAGGGCATGAGTTTCAGGGCATGAGGTTCAGGGCATGAGTTTCAGGGCATGAGATTCAGGGCATGAGTTTCAGTGCAGGAACTTGAGGGCATGAGATTCAGTGCACGAGTTTCAGAGCATGAGATTCAGGGCATGAGATTCAGGGCATGATTTTCAGGGCAGGAGATTCAGGGCAGGTGTTTCAGGGCATGAGATTCAGGGCATGAGTTTCAGGACAGGAGATTCAGGGCATGAGTTTCAGGGCATGAGATTCAGGGCATGAGTTTCAGTGCAGGAACTTGAGGGCATGAGATTCAGTGCACGAGTTTCAGAGCATGAGATTCAGGGCATGAGATTCAGGGCATGATTTTCAGGGCAGGAGATTCAGGGCAGGTGTTTCAGGGCATGAGATTCAGGGCATGAGTTTCAGGACAGGAGATTCAGGGCATGAGTTTCAGGGCATGAGTTTCAGGGCAGGAGATTCAGGGCATGTGATTCAGGGCGTGAGTATCAGGATATGAGATTCATGGCATGAGTTTCAGTGCAGGAGTTTCAGGGCATGAGATTCAGGGCATGAGTTTCAGGGTAGGTGATTCAGGGCAGGAGTTTCAGGACATGAGATTCAGGGCATGAGTTACAGTGCAGGAACTTGAGGTCATGAGATTCAGTGCACGACTTTCAGAGCGTGAGATTCAGGGCATGAGATTCAGGGCATGAGTTTTAGGACAGGAGATTCAGGGCATGAGTTTCAGGGCATGAGTTTCAGGGCATGAGTTTCAGGGCAGGAGTTTTAGGGCATGAGTTTCAGTGCATGAGTTTTAGGGCAGGAGTTTCAGGGTATGTGATTTAGGGCATGAGTTTCAGGGAATGATATTCAGGGCTTGAGTTTCAGGGCATGAGGTTCAGGGCATGAGTTTCAAGTCATGAGATTCAGGGCATGAGTTTCAGTCCAGGAACTTGAGGGCATGAGATTCAGTGCATGAGTTTCAGAGCATGAGATTCAGGGCATGATTTTCAGGGCAGGAGATTCAGGGCAGGTGTTTCAGTGCAGGAGTTTCAGGGCATGAGATTCAGGGCATGAGATTCAGGGCATGAGTTTCAGGACAGGAGATTCAGGGCATGAGTTTCAAGGCATGAGTTTCAGTGCAGGAGTTTCACGGCATGAGATTCAGGGCATGAGTTTTAGGACAGGAGATTCAGGGCATGAGTTTCAGGGCATGAGTTTCAGGGCAGGAGTTTCAGGGCAGGAGTTTTAGGGCATGAGTTTCAGTGCATGAGTTTCAGGGCAGGAGTTTCAGGGTATGTGATTTAGGGCATGAGTTTCAGGGCATGAGATTCAGGGCTTGAGTTTCAGGGAAAGAGGTTCAGGGCATGAGTTTCAGGTCATGAGATTCAGGGCATGAGTTTCAGTCCAGGAACTTGAAGGCATGAGATTCAGTGCATGAGTTTCAGAGCATGAGATTCAGGGCATGAGATTCAGTGCATGATTTTCAGGGCAGGAGATTCAGAGCAGGTGTTTCAGTGCAGGAGTTTCAGGGCATGAGATTCAGGGCATGAGATTCAGGGCATGAGTTTCAGGGCATGAGTTTCAGGGCAGGAGTTTCAGAGCATGTGATTCAGGGCGTGAGTTTCAGGATATGAGATTCATGGCATGAGTTTCAGTGCAGGAGTTTGAGGGCAGGAGTTTCAAGGCATGAGATTCAGGGCATGAGTTTCAGTGCATGAGTTTGAGGGAAGGTGTTTCAGGGCATGAGATTCAGGGCATGAGTTTCAGGGCATGAGATCAGGACAGGTATTTCAGGGCATGTAATTCAGGGCATGAGATTCTGGGCATATGATTCAGGGCAGGAGTTTTAGGGCATGTGATTCAGGGCATGAGTTTCAGTGCATGAGTTTCAGGGCATGAGTTTTAGGGCAGGAGTTTCAGGGTATGTGATTTAGGGCATGAGTTTCAGGGAATGAGATTCGGGGCTTGAGTTTCAGGGCATGATGTTCAGGGCATGAGTTTCAGGTCATGAGATTCAGGGCATGAGTTTCAGTCCAGGAACTTGAGGGCATGAGATTCAGTGCATGAGTTTCAGAGCATGAGATTCAGGGCATGATTTTCAGGGCAGGAGATTCAGGGCAGGTGTTTCAGTGCAGGAGTTTCAGGGCATGAGATTCAGGGCATGAGATTCAGGGCATGAGTTTCAGGACAGGAAATTCCGGGCATGAGTTTCAGGGCATGAGTTTCAGGGCAGGAGTTTCAGGGCATGTGATTCAGGGTGTGAGTTTCAGGATATGAGATTCATGGCATGAGTTTCAGTGCAGGAGTTTCAGGGCATGAGATTCAGGGCATGAGTTTTAGGACAGGAGATTCAGGGCATGAGTTTCAGGGCATGAGTTTCAGGGCAGGAGTTTCAGGGCAGGAGTTTTAGGGCATGAGTTTCAGTGCATGAGTTTTAGGGCAGGAGTTTCAGGGTATGTGATTTAGGGCATGAGTTTCAGGGAATGAGATTCAGGGTTTGAGTTTCAGGGCATGAGGTTCAGGGCATGAGTTTCAGGTCATGAGATTCAGGGCATGAGTTTCAGTCCAGGAACTTGAGGGCATGAGATTCAGTGCATGAGTTTCAGTGCATGAGTTTCAGGGCAGGAGTTTCAGGGTATGTGATTTAGGGCATGAGTTTCAGGGCATGAGGTTCAGGGCATGAGTTTCAGGGCATGAGATTCAGGGCATGAGTTTCAGTGCAGGAACTTGAGGGCATGAGATTCAGTGCACGAGTTTCAGAGCATGAGATTCAGGGCATGAGATTCAGGGCATGATTTTCAGGGCAGGAGATTCAGGGCAGGTGTTTCAGGGCATGAGATTCAGGGCATGAGTTTCAGGACAGGAGATTCAGGGCATGAGTTTCAGGGCATGAGTTTCAGGGCAGGAGTTTCAGGGCATGTGATTCAGGGCGTGAGTTTCAGGATATGAGATTCATGGCATGAGTTTCAGTGCAGGAGTTTCAGGGCATGAGATTCAGGACATGAGTTTCAGTGTAGGTGATTCAGGGCAGGAGTTTCAGGACATGAGATTCAGGGCATGAGTTTCAGTGCAGGAACTTGAGGTCATGAGATTCAGTGCACGACTTTCAGAGCGTGAGATTCAGGGCATGAGATTCAGGGCATGAGTTTTAGGACAGGAGATTCAGGGCATGAGTTTCAGGGCATGAGTTTCAGGGCATGAGTTTCAGGGCAGGAGTTTTAGGGCATGAGTTTCAGTGCATGAGTTTTAGGGCAGGAGTTTCAGGGTATGTGATTTAGGGCATGAGTTTCAGGGAATGAGATTCAGGGCTTGAGTTTCAGGGCATGAGGTTCAGGGCATGAGTTTCAGGTCATGAGATTCAGGGCATGAGTTTCAGTCCAGGAACTTGAGGGCATGAGATTCAGTGCATGAGTTTCAGAGCATGAGATTCAGGGCATGAGTTTCAGGGCAGGAGTTTCAGGGCAGGAGTTTCAGGGCATGTGATTTAGAGCGTGAGCTTCAGGATATGAGATTCATGGCATGAGTTTCAGTGCACTAGTTTCAGGGCATGAGATTCAGGGCATGAGTTTCAGGGCAGGTGATTCAGGGCAGGAGTTTCAGGGCATGATATTCAGGGCATGAGTTTCAGTGCAGGAACTTGAGGTCATGAGATTCATGGCATGAGTTTCAGTGCAGGAGTTTCAGGGCATGATATTCAGGGCATGAGTTTCAGTGCATGAGTTTGAGGGAAGGAGTTTCAGGGCATGAGATTCAGGGCATGAGTTTCAGTGCATGAGTTTCAGGGCAGGAGTTTCAGGGTATGTGATTTAGGGCATGAGTTTCAGGGCATGAGATTCAGGGCTTGAGTTTCAGGGCATGAGGTTCAGGGCATGAGTTTCAGGGCATGAGATTCAGGGCATGTGTTTCAGTGCAGGAACTTGAGGGCATGAGATTCAGTGCACGAGTTTCAGAGCATGAGATTCAGGGCATGAGATTCAGGGCATGATTTTCAGGGCAGGAGATTCAGGGCAGGTGTTTCAGTGCAGGAGTTTCAGGGCATGAGATTCAGGGCATGAGATTCAGGGCATGAGTTTCAGGACAGGAGATTCAGGGCATGAGTTTCAGGGGGTGAGTTTCAGTGCATGACTTTCAGGGCATGAGTTTCAGGGCAGGAGTTTCAGGGCATGTAATTCAGGGCGTGAGTTTCAGGATATGAGATTCATGGTATGAGTTTCAGTGCAGGAGTTTCAGGGCATGAGATTCAGGGCATGAGTTTCAGGGCATGAGATTCAGGACAGGAGTTTCAAGGCATGAGATTCAGGGCATGAGTTTCAGTGCATGAGTTTGAGGGCAGGAGTTTCAAGGCATGAGATTCAGGGCATGAGTTTCAGTGTATGAGTTTCAGTGCAGGAGTTTCAGGGCATGAGATTCAGGGCATGAGTATCAGGGCATGAGATTCAGGGCAGGTATTTGAGGGCATGTAATTCAGGGCATGAGTTTCTGGGCAGATGATTCAGGGCAGGAGTTTTAGGGCATGTGATTCAGGGCATGAGTTTCAGTGCATGAGTTTCAGGGGAGGAGTTTCAGGGTATGTGATTTAGGGCATGAGTTTCAGGGCATGAGATTCAGGGCTTGAGTTTCAGGGCATGAGGTTCAGGGCATGATTTTAGGGCATGAGATTCAGGGCTTGAGTTTCAGGGCATGAGGTTCAGGGCATGAGTTTCAGGGCATGAGATTCAGGGCATGAGTTTCAGGGCATGTGATTTAGAGCGTGAGCTTCAGGATATGAGATTCATGGCATGAGTTTCAGTGCAGGAGTTTCAGGGCATGAGATTCAGGGCATGAGTTTCAGGGCAGGTGATTCAGGGCAGGAGTTTCAGGGCATGAGATTCAGGGCATGAGTTTCAGTGCAGGAACTTGAGGTCATGTGATTCATGGCATGAGTTTCAGTGCAGGAGTTTCAGGGCATGAGATTCAGGGCATGAGTTTCAGTGCATGAGTTTGAGGGAAGGAGTTTCAGGGCATGAGATTCAGGGCATGAGTTTCAGTGCATGAGTTTCAGGGCAGGAGTTTCAGGGTATGTGATTTAGGGCATGAGTTTCAGGGCATGAGATTCAGGGCTTGAGTTTCAGGGCATGAGGTTCAGGGCATGAGTTTCAGGGCATGAGATTCAGGGCATGAGTTTCAGTGCAGGAACTTGAGGGCATGAGATTCAGTGCACGAGTTTCAGAGCATGAGATTCAGGGCATGAGATTCAGGGCATGATTTTCAGGGCAGGAGATTCAGGGCAGGTGTTTCAGTGCAGGAGTTTCAGGGCATGAGATTCAGGGAATGAGTTTCAGGACAGGAGATTCAGGGCATGAGTTTCAGGGGGTGAGTTTCAGTGCATGACTTTCAGGGCATGAGTTTCAGGGCAGGAGTTTCAGGGCATGTAATTCAGGGCGTGAGTTTCAGGATATGAGATTCATGGTATGAGTTTCAGTGCAGGAGTTTCAGGGCATGAGATTCAGGGCATGAGTTTCAGGGCATGAGATTCAGGACAGGAGTTTCAAGGCATGAAATTCAGGGCATGAGTTTCAGTGCATGAGTTTGAGGGCAGGAGTTTCAAGGCATGAGATTCAGGGCATGAGTTTCAGTGTATGAGTTTCAGTGCAGGAGTTTCAGGGCATGAGATTCAGGGCATGAGTTTCAGGGCATGAGATTCAGGGCAGGTATTTGAGGGCATGTAATTCAGGGCATGAGTTTCTGGGCAGATGATTCAGGGCAGGAGTTTTAGGGCATGTGATTCAGGGCATGAGTTTCAGTGCATGAGTTTCAGGGCAGGAGTTTCAGGGTATGTGATTTAGGGCATGAGTTTCAGGGCATGAGATTCAGGGCTTGAGTTTCAGGGCATGAGGTTCAGGGCATGAGTTTTAGGGCATGAGATTCAGGGCTTGTGTTTCAGGGCATGAGGTTCAGGGCATGAGTTTCAGGGCATGAGATTCAGGGCATGAGTTTCAGTGCCTGAACTTGAGGGCATGAGATTCAGTGCACGAGTTTCAGAGCATGAGATTCAGGGCATGAGATTCAGGGCATGATTTTCAGGGCAGGAGATTCAGGACATGTGTTTCAGTGCAGGAGTTTCAGGGCATGACATTCAGGGCATGAGATTCGGGGCATGAGTTTCACAGCATGAGTTTCAGGGCAGGAGTTTCAGGGCATGAGATTCAGTGCACGAGTTTCAGAGCATGAGATTCAGGGCATCATTTTCAGGGCAGGAGATTCAGGGCAGGTGTTTCAGTGCAGGAGTTTCAGGGCATGAGATTCAGGGCATGAGTTTCAGGGCATGAGTTTCAGGGCATGAGTTTCAGTGCAGGAGTTTCAGGGCATGAGATTCAGGGCATGAGTTTCAGTGCATGAGTTTGAGTGCAGCAGTTTCAAGGCATGAGATTCAGGGCATGAGTTTCAGGGCAGGAGTTTCAGGGCATGTGAATCAGGGCGTGAGTTTCAGGATATGAGATTCATGGCATGAGTTTGAGGGCAGGAGTTTCAAGGCATGAGATTCAGGGCATGAGTTTCAGTGCATGAGTTTGAGGGCAGGAGTTTCAGGGCATGAGATTCAGGGCATGAGTTTCAGGGCATGAGATTCAGGGCAGGTATTTCAAGGAATGTAATTCAGGGCATGAATTTCTGGGCAGATGATTCAGGGCAGAAGTTTTAGGGCATGTAATTCAGGGCATGAATTTCAGTGCATGAGTTTCAGGGCAGGAGTTTCAGGGTATGTGATTTAGGGCATGAGTTTCAGTGCAGGAACTTGAGGGCATGAGATTCAGTGCACGAGTTTCAGAGCATGAGATTCAGGGCATGAGATTCAGGGCATGATTTTCAGGGCAGGAGATTCAGGGCAGGTGTTTCAGTGCAGGAGTTTCAGGGCATGAGATTCAGGGCATGAGATTCAGGGCATGAGTTTCAGGACAGGAGATTCAGGGCATGAGTTTCAGGGCATGAGTTTCAGGGCATGAGTTTCAGGGCAGGAGTTTCAGGGCATGTGATTCCGGGCGTGAGATTCAGGATATGAGATTCATGGCATGAGTTTCACTGCAGGAGTTTCAGGGCATGAGATTCAGGGCATGAGTTTCAGTGCATGAGTTTGAGGGAAGGAGTTTCAGGGCATGAGATTCAGGGCATGAGTTTCAGTGCATGAGTTTCAGGGCAGGAGTTTCAGGACAGGAGACTCAGGGCATGAGTTTCACAGGCATGAGATTCAGGGCAGGAGTTTCAGGGCATGTGATTCAGGCGTGAGTTTCAGGATATGAGATTCATGGCATGAGTTTCAGTGCAGGAGTTTCAGGGCATGAGATTCAGGGCATGAGTTTCAGTGCACGAGTTTCAGAGCATGAGATTCAGGGCATGAGATTCAGGGCATGATTTTCAGGGCAGGAGATTCAGGGCAGGTGTTTCAGGGCATGAGATTCAGGGCATGAGTTTCAGGACAGGAGATTCAGGGCATGAGTTTCAGGCATGAGTTTCAGGGCAGGAGTTTCAGGGCATGTGATTCAGGGCGTGAGTTTCAGGATATGAGATTCATGGCATGAGTTTCAGTGCAGGAGTTTCAGGGCATGAGATTCAGGGCATGAGTTTCAGGGTAGGTGATTCAGGGCAGGAGTTTCAGGACATGAGATTCAGGGCATGAGTTACAGTGCAGGAACTTGAGGTCATGAGATTCAGTGCACGACTTTCAGAGCGTGAGATTCAGGGCATGAGATTCAGGGCATGAGTTTTAGGACAGGAGATTCAGGGCATGAGTTTCAGGGCAATGAGTTTCAGGGCATGAGTTTCAGAGCAGGAGTTTTAGGGCATGAGTTTCAGTGCATGAGTTTTAGGGCAGGAGTTTCAGGGTATGTGATTTAGGGCATGAGTTTCAGGGAATGAGATTCAGGGCTTGAGTTTCAGGGCATGAGGTTCAGGGCATGAGTTTCAAGTCATGAGATTCAGGGCATGAGTTTCAGTCCAGGAACTTGAGGGCATGAGATTCAGTGCATGAGTTTCAGAGCATGAGATTCAGGGCATGATTTTCAGGGCAGGAGATTCAGGGCAGGTGTTTCAGTGCAGGAGTTTCAGGGCATGAGATTCAGGGCATGAGATTCAGGGCATGAGTTTCAGGACAGGAGATTCAGGGCATGAGTTTCAAGGCATGAGTTTCAGTGCAGGAGTTTCAGGGCATGAGATTCAGGGCATGAGTTTTAGGACAGGAGATTCAGGGCATGAGTTTCAGGGCATGAGTTTCAGGGCAGGAGTTTCAGGGCAGGAGTTTTAGGGCATGAGTTTCAGTGCATGAGTTTCAGGGCAGGAGTTTCAGGGTATGTGATTTAGGGCATGAGTTTCAGGGCATGAGATTCATGGCTTGAGTTTCAGGGCATGAGGTTCAGGGCATGAGTTTCAGGTCATGAGATTCAGGGCATGAGTTTCAGTCCAGGAACTTGAAGGCATGAGATTCAGTGCATGAGTTTCAGAGCATGAGATTCAGGGCATGAGATTCAGTGCATGATTTTCAGGGCAGGAGATTCAGAGCAGGTGTTTCAGTGCAGGAGTTTCAGGGCATGAGATTCAGGGCATGAGATTCAGGGCATGAGTTTCAGGGCATGATTTTCAGGGCAGGAGTTTCAGAGCATGTGATTCAGGGCGTGAGTTTCAGGATATGAGACTCATGGCATGAGTTTCAGTGCAGGAGTTTCAGGGCATGAGATTCAGGGCATGAGTTTCAGTGCATGAGTTTGAGGGCAGGAGTTTCAAGGCATGAGATTCAGGGCATGAGTTTCAGTGCATGAGTTTGAGGGAAGGTGTTTCAGGGCATGAGATTCAGGGCATGAGTTTCAGGGCATGAGATCAGGGCAGGTATTTCAGGGCATGTAATTCAGGGCATGAGATTCTGGGCATATGATTCAGGGCAGGAGTTTTAGGGCATGTGATTCAGGGCATGAGTTTCAGTGCATGAGTTTCAGGGCATGAGTTTTAGGGCAGGAGTTTCAGGGTATGTGATTTAGGGCATGAGTTTCAGGGAATGAGATTCGGGGCTTGAGTTTCAGGGCATGATGTTCAGGGCATGAGTTTCAGGTCATGAGATTCAGGGCATGAGTTTCAGTCCAGGAACTTGAGGGCATGAGATTCAGTGCATGAGTTCAGAGCATGAGATTCAGGGCATGATTTTCAGGGCAGGAGATTCAGGGCAGGTGTTTCAGTGCAGGAGTTTCAGGGCATGAGATTCAGGGCATGAGATTCAGGGCATGAGTTTCAGGACAGGAAATTCCGGGCATGAGTTTCAGGGCATGAGTTTCAGGGCAGGAGTTTCAGGGCATGTGATTCAGGGTGTGAGTTTCAGGATATGAGATTCATGGCATGAGTTTCAGTGCAGGAGTTTCAGGGCATGAGATTCAGGGCATGAGTTTTAGGACAGGAGATTCAGGGCATGAGTTTCAGGGCATGAGTTTCAGGGCAGGAGTTTCAGGGCAGGAGTTTTAGGGCATGAGTTTCAGTGCATGAGTTTTAGGGCAGGAGTTTCAGGGTATGTGATTTAGGGCATGAGTTTCAGGGAATGAGATTCAGGGCTTGAGTTTCAGGGCATGAGGTTCAGGGCATGAGTTTCAGGTCATGAGATTCAGGGCATGAGTTTCAGTCCAGGAACTTGAGGGCATGAGATTCAGTGCATGAGTTTCAGTGCATGAGTTTCAGGGCAGGAGTTTCAGGGTATGTGATTTAGGGCATGAGTTTCAGGGCATGAGGTTCAGGGCATGAGTTTCAGGGCATGAGATTCAGGGCATGAGTTTCAGTGCAGGAACTTGAGGGCATGAGATTCAGTGCACGAGTTTCAGAGCATGAGATTCAGGGCATGAGATTCAGGGCATGATTTTCAGGGCAGGAGATTCAGGGCAGGTGTTTCAGGGCATGAGATTCAGGGCATGAGTTTCAGGACAGGAGATTCAGGGCATGAGTTTCAGGGCATGAGTTTCAGGGCAGGAGTTTCAGGGCATGTGATTCAGGGCGTGAGTTTCAGGATATGAGATTCATGGCATGAGTTTCAGTGCAGGAGTTTCAGGGCATGAGATTCAGGGCATGAGTTTCAGTGTAGGTGATTCAGGGCAGGAGTTTCAGGACATGAGATTCAGGGCATGAGTTTCAGTGCAGGAACTTGAGGTCATGAGATTCAGTGCACGACTTTCAGAGCGTGAGATTCAGGGCATGAGATTCAGGGCATGAGTTTTAGGACAGGAGATTCAGGGCATGAGTTTCAGGGCATGAGTTTCAGGGCATGAGTTTCAGGGCAGGAGTTTTAGGGCATGAGTTTCAGTGCATGAGTTTTAGGGCAGGAGTTTCAGGGTATGTGATTTAGGGCATGAGTTTCAGGGAATGAGATTCAGGGCTTGAGTTTCAGGGCATGAGGTTCAGGGCATGAGTTTCAGGTCATGAGATTCAGGGCATGAGTTTCAGTCCAGGAACTTGAGGGCATGAGATTCAGTGCATGAGTTTCAGAGCATGAGATTCAGGGCATGAGTTTCAGGGCAGGAGTTTCAGGGCAGGAGTTTCAGGGCATGTGATTTAGAGCGTGAGCTTCAGGATATGAGATTCATGGCATGAGTTTCAGTGCACTAGTTTCAGGGCATGAGATTCAGGGCATGAGTTTCAGGGCAGGTGATTCAGGGCAGGAGTTTCAGGGCATGATATTCAGGGCATGAGTTTCAGTGCAGGAACTTGAGGTCATGAGATTCATGGCATGAGTTTCAGTGCAGGAGTTTCAGGGCATGAGATTCAGGGCATGAGTTTCAGTGCATGAGTTTGAGGGAAGGAGTTTCAGGGCATGAGATTCAGGGCATGAGTTTCAGTGCATGAGTTTCAGGGCAGGAGTTTCAGGGTATGTGATTTAGGGCATGAGTTTCAGGGCATGAGATTCAGGGCTTGAGTTTCAGGGCATGAGGTTCAGGGCATGAGTTTCAGGGCATGAGATTCAGGGCATGTGTTTCAGTGCAGGAACTTGAGGGCATGAGATTCAGTGCACGAGTTTCAGAGCATGAGATTCAGGGCATGAGATTCAGGGCATGATTTTCAGGGCAGGAGATTCAGGGCAGGTGTTTCAGTGCAGGAGTTTCAGGGCATGAGATTCAGGGCATGAGATTCAGGGCATGAGTTTCAGGACAGGAGATTCAGGGCATGAGTTTCAGGGGGTGAGTTTCAGTGCATGACTTTCAGGGCATGAGTTTCAGGGCAGGAGTTTCAGGGCATGAGATTCAGGGCATGAGTTTCAGGGCATGAGATTCAGGACAGAGTTTCAAGGCATGAGATTCAGGGCATGAGTTTCAGTGCATGAGTTTGAGGGCAGGAGTTTCAAGGCATGAGATTCAGGGCATGAGTTTCAGTGTATGAGTTTCAGTGCAGGAGTTTCAGGGCATGAGATTCAGGGCATGAGTATCAGGGCATGAGATTCAGGGCAGGTATTTGAGGGCATGTAATTCAGGGCATGAGTTTCTGGGCAGATGATTCAGGGCAGGAGTTTTAGGGCATGTGATTCAGGGCATGAGTTTCAGTGCATGAGTTTCAGGGCAGGAGTTTCAGGGTATGTGATTTAGGGCATGAGTTTCAGGGCATGAGATTCAGGGCTTGAGTTTCAGGGCATGAGGTTCAGGGCATGATTTTAGGGCATGAGATTCAGGGCTTGAGTTTCAGGGCATGAGGTTCAGGGCATGAGTTTCAGGGCATGAGATTCAGGGCATGAGTTTCAGGGCATGTGATTTAGAGCGTGAGCTTCAGGATATGAGATTCATGGCATGAGTTTCAGTGCAGGAGTTTCAGGGCATGAGATTCAGGGCATGAGTTTCAGGGCAGGTGATTCAGGGCAGGAGTTTCAGGGCATGAGATTCAGGGCATGAGTTTCAGTGCAGGAACTTGAGGTCATGAGATTCATGGCATGTGTTTCAGTGCAGGAGATTCAGGGCATGAGATTCAGGGCATGAGTTTCAGTGCATGAGTTTGAGGGAAGGAGTTTCAGGGCATGAGATTCAGGGCATGAGTTTCAGTGCATGAGTTTCAGGGCAGGAGTTTCAGGGTATGTGATTTAGGGCATGAGTTTTAGGGCATGAGATTCAGGGCTTGAGTTTCAGGGCATGAGGTTCAGGGCATGAGTTTCAGGGCATGAGATTCAGGGCATGAGTTTCAGTGCAGGAACTTGAGGGCATGAGATTCAGTGCACGACTTTCAGAGCATGAGTTTCAGGGCATGAGATTCAGGGCATGATTTTCAGGGCAGGAGATTCAGGGCAGGTGTTTCAGTGCAGGAGTTTCAGGGCATGAGATTCAGGGCATGAGTTTCAGGACAGGAGATTCAGGGCATGAGTTTCAGGGGGTGAGTTTCAGTGCATGACTTTCAGGGCATGAGTTTCAGGGCAGGAGTTTCAGGGCATGTAATTCAGGGCGTGAGTTTCAGGATATGAGATTCATGGTATGAGTTTCAGTGCAGGAGTTTCAGGGCATGAGATTCAGGGCATGAGTTTCAGGGCATGAGATTCAGGACAGGAGTTTCAAGGCATGAAATTCAGGGCATTAGTTTCAGTGCATGAGTTTGAGGGCAGGAGTTTCAAGGCATGAGATTCAGGGCATGAGTTTCAGTGTATGAGTTTCAGTGCAGGAGTTTCAGGGCATGAGATTCAGGGCATGAGTTTCAGGGCATGAGATTCAGGGCAGGTATTTGAGGGCATGTAATTCAGGGCATGAGTTTCTGGGCAGATGATTCAGGGCAGGAGTTTTAGGGCATGTGATTCAGGGCATGAGTTTCAGTGCATGAGTTTCAGGGCAGGAGTTTCAGGGTATGTGATTTAGGGCATGAGTTTCAGGGCATGAGATTCAGGGCTTGAGTTTCAGGGCATGAGGTTCAGGGCATGAGTTTTAGGGCATGAGATTCAGGGCTTGAGTTTCAGGGCATGAGGTTCAGGGCATGAGTTTCAGGGCATGAGATTCAGGGCATGAGTTTCAGTGCCTGAACTTGAGGGCATGAGATTCAGTGCACGAGTTTCAGAGCATGAGATTCAGGGCATGAGATTCAGGGCATGATTTTCAGGGCAGGAGATTCAGGACATGTGTTTCAGTGCAGGAGTTTCAGGGCATGACATTCAGGGCATGAGATTCGGGGCATGAGTTTCACAGCATGAGTTTCAGGGCAGGAGTTTCAGGGCATGAGATTCAGTGCACGAGTTTCAGAGCATGAGATTCAGGGCATCATTTTCAGGGCAGGAGATTCAGGGCAGGTGTTTCAGTGCAGGAGTTTCAGGGCATGAGATTCAGGGCATGAGTTTCAGGGCATGAGTTTCAGGGCATGAGTTTCAGGGCAGGAGTTTCAGGGCATGTGATTCAGGGCGTGAGTTTCAGGATATGAGATTCATGGCATGAGTTTCAGTGCAGGAGTTTCAGGGCATGAGATTCAGGGCATGAGTTTCAGTGCATGAGTTTGAGTGCAGCAGTTTCAAGGCATGAGATTCAGGGCATGAGTTTCAGGGCAGGAGTTTCAGGGCATGTGAATCAGGGCGTGAGTTTCAGGATATGAGATTCATGGCATGAGTTTGAGGGCAGGAGTTTCAAGGCATGAGATTCAGGGCATGAGTTTCAGTGCATGAGTTTGAGGGCAGGAGTTTCAGGGCATGAGATTCAGGGCATGAGTTTCAGGGCATGAGATTCAGGGCAGGTATTTCAAGGAATGTAATTCAGGGCATGAATTTCTGGGCAGATGATTCAGGGCAGAAGTTTTAGGGCATGTAATTCAGGGCATGAATTTCAGTGCATGAGTTTCAGCGGCAGGAGTTTCAGGGTATGTGATTTAGGGCATGAGTTTCAGTGCAGGAACTTGAGGGCATGAGATTCAGTGCACGAGTTTCAGAGCATGAGATTCAGGGCATGAGATTCAGGGCATGATTTTCAGGGCAGGAGATTCAGGGCAGGTGTTTCAGTGCAGGAGTTTCAGGGCATGAGATTCAGGGCATGAGATTCAGGGCATGAGTTTCAGGACAGGAGATTCAGGGCATGAGTTTCAGGGCATGAGTTTCAGGGCATGAGTTTCAGGGCAGGAGTTTCAGGGCATGTGATTCCGGGCGTGAGATTCAGGATATGAGATTCATGGCATGAGTTTCACTGCAGGAGTTTCAGGGCATGAGATTCAGGGCATGAGTTTCAGGATAGGTGATTCAGGGCATTAGTTTCAGGACATGAGATTCAGGCAATGAGTTTCAGTGCATGAGTTTCAGGACAGGAGATTCAGGCATGAGTTTCAGGGCAGGAGTTTCAGGGCATGTGATTCAGGGCGTGAGATTCAGGATATGAGATTCATGGCATGAGTTTCAGGACAGGAGATTCAGGGCATGAGATTCAGGGCATGAGTTTTAGGACAGGAGATTCAGGGCATGAGTTTCAGGGCATGAGTTTCAGGCAGGAGTTTCAGGGCAGGAGTTTTAGGGCATGAGTTTCAGTGCATGAGTTTCAGGGCAGGAGTTTTAGGGCATGAGTTTCAGTGCATGAGTTTTAGGGCAGGAGTTTCAGGGTATGTGATTTAGGGCATGAGTTTCAGGGAATGAGATTGAGGGCTTGAGTTTCAGGGCATGAGGTTCAGGGCAAGAGTTTCAAGTCATGAGATTCAGGGCAATGAGTTTCAGTCCAGGAACTTGAGGGCATGAGATTCAGTGCATGAGTTTCAGAGCATGAGATTCAGGGCATGATTTTCAGGGCAGGAGATTCAGGGCAGGTGTTTTCAGTGCAGGAGTTTCAGGGCATGAGATTCAGGGCATGAGATTCAGGGCATGAGTGTCAGGACATGGAACATTTTTTTCAGGTCATGAGTTTCAAGGCATGAGTTTCAGTGCAGGAGTTTCAGGGCATGAGATTCAGGGCATGAGTTTTAGGACAGGAGATTCAGGGCATGAGTTTCAGGGCATGAGTTTCAGGGCAGGAGTTTCAGGGCAGGAGTTTTAGGGCATGAGTTTCAGTGCATGAGTTTCAGGGCAGGAGTTTCAGGGTATGTGATTTAGGGCATGAGTTTCAGGGCATGAGATTCAGGGCTTGAGTTTCAGGGCATGAGGTTCAGGGCATGAGTTTCAGGTCATGAGATTCAGGGCATGAGTTTCAGTCCAGGAACTTGAAGGCATGAGATTCAGTGCATGAGTTTCAGAGCATGAGATTCAGGGCATGAGATTCAGTGCATGATTTTTCAGGGCAGGAGATTCAGAGCAGGTGTTTCAGTGCAGGAGTTTCAGGCATGAGATTCAGGGCATGAGATTCAAGGCATGAGTTTCAGGGCATGAGTTTCAGGGCAGGAGTTTCAGAGCATGTGATTCAGGGCGTGAGTTTCAGGATATGAGATTCATGGTATGAGTTTCAGTGCAGGAGTTTCAGGGCATGAGATTCAGGCATGAGTTTCAGTGCATGAGTTTGAGGGCAGGAGTTTCAAGGCATGAGATTCAGGGCATGAGTTTCAGTGCATGAGTTTGAGGGAAGGTGTTTCAGGGCATGAGATTCAGGGCATGAGTTTCAGGGCATGAGATCAGGGCAGGTATTTCAGGGCATGTAATTCAGGGCATGAGATTCTGGGCATATGATTCAGGGCATGAGTTTCAGTGCATGAGTTTCAGCGCATGAGTTTTAGGGCAGGAGTTTCAGGGTATGTGATTTAGGGCATGAGTTCAGGGAATGAGATTCGGGGCTTGAGTTTCAGGGCATGATGTTCAGGGCATGAGTTTCAGGTCATGAGATTCAGGGCATGAGTTTCAGTCCAGGAACTTGAGGGCATGAGATTCAGTGCATGAGTTTCAGAGCATGAGATTCAGGGCATGATTTTCAGGGCAGGAGATTCAGGGCAGGTGTTTCAGTGCAGGAGTTTCAGGGCATGAGATTCAGGGCATGAGTTTCAGGACAGGAAATTCAGGGCATGAGTTTCAGGGCATGAGTTTCAGGGCAGGAGTTTCAGGGCATGTGATTCAGGGTGTGAGTTTCAGGATATGAGATTCATGGCATGAGTTTCAGTGCAGGAGTTTCAGGGCATGAGATTCAGGGCAT
The DNA here is from genome assembly GCF_030028105.1 of Mobula birostris. Taxonomy (NCBI): domain Eukaryota; kingdom Metazoa; phylum Chordata; class Chondrichthyes; order Myliobatiformes; family Myliobatidae; genus Mobula; species Mobula birostris. The sequence continues at coordinate 98,213 of NW_027274407.1, forward strand.
GAGTTTTAGGACAGGAGATTCAGGGCATGAGTTTCAGGGCATGAGTTTCAGGGCAGGAGTTTCAGGGCAGGAGTTTTAGGGCATGAGTTTCAGTGCATGAGTTTTAGGGCAGGAGTTTCAGGGTATGTGATTTAGGGCATGAGTTTCAGGAATGAGATTCAGGGCTTGAGTTTCAGTGCATGAGGTTCAGGGCATGAGTTTCAGGTCATGAGATTCAGGGCATGAGTTTCAGTCCAGGAACTTGAGGCATGAGATTCAGTGCATGAGTTTCAGTGCATGAGTTTCAGGGCAGGAGTTTCAGGGTATGTGATTTAGGGCATGAGTTTCAGGGCATGAGGTTCAGGGCATGAGTTTCAGGGCATGAGATTCAGGGCATGAGTTTCAGTGCAGGAACTTGAGGGCATGAGATTCAGTGCACGAGTTTCAGAGCATGAGATTCAGGGCATGAGATTCAGGGCATGATTTTCAGGGCAGGAGATTCAGGGCAGGTGTTTCAGGGCATGAGATTCAGGGCATGAGTTTCAGGACAGGAGATTCAGGGCATGAGTTTCAGAGCATGAGATTCAGGGCATGAGATTCAGTGCATGATTTTCAGGGCAGGAGATTCAGAGCAGGTGTTTCAGTGCAGGAGTTTCAGAGCATGAGATTCAGGGGCATGAGATTCAGTGCATGATTTTCAGGGCAGGAGATTCAGAGCAGGTGTTTCAGTGCAGGAGTTTCAGGGCATGAGATTCAGGGCATGAGATTCAAGGCATGAGTTTCAGGGCATGAGTTTCAGGGCAGGAGTTTCAGAGCATGTGATTCAGGGCGTGAGTTTCAGGATATGAGATTCATGGCATGAGTTTCAGTGCAGGAGTTTCAGGGCATGAGATTCAGGGCAGAGTTTCAGTGCATGAGTTTGAGGGCAGGAGTTTCAAGGCATGAGATTCAGGGCATGAGTTTCAGTGCATGAGTTTGAGGGAAGGTGTTTCAGGGCATGAGATTCAGGCAAGAGTTTCAGGGCATGAGATCAGGGCAGGTATTTCAGGGCATGTAATTCAGGGCATGAGATTCTGGGCATATGATTCAGGGCAGGAGTTTTAGGGCATGTGATTCAGGGCATGAGTTTCAGTGCATGAATTTCAGCGCATGAGTTTAGGGCAGGAGTTTCAGGGTATGTGATTTAGGGCATGAGTTTCAGGGAATGAGATTCGGGGCTTGAGTTTCAGGGCATGATGTTCAGGGCATGAGTTTCAGGTCATGAGATTCAGGGCATGAGTTTCAGTCCAGGAACTTGAGGGCATGAGATTCAGTGCATGAGTTTCAGAGCATGAGATTCAGGGCATGATTTTCAGGGCAGGAGATTCAGGGCAGGTGTTTCAGTGCAGGAGTTTCAGGGCATGAGATTCAGGGCATGAGATTCAGGGCATGAGTTTCAGGACAGGAAATTCAGGGCATGAGTTTCAGGGCATGAGTTTCAGGGCAGGAGTTTCAGGGCATGTGATTCAGGGTGTGAGTTTCAGGATATGAGATTCATGGCATGAGTTTCAGTGCAGGAGTTTCAGGGCATGAGATTCAGGGCATGAGTTTTAGGACAGGAGATTCAGGGCATGAGTTTCAGGGCATGAGTTTCAGGGCAGGAGTTTCAGGGCAGGAGTTTTAGGGCATGAGTTTCAGTGCATGAGTTTTAGGGCAGGAGTTTCAGGGTATGTGATTTAGGGCATGAGTTTCAGGGAATGAGATTCAGGGCTTGAGTTTCAGGGCATGAGGTTCAGGGCATGAGTTTCAGGTCATGAGATTCAGGGCATGAGTTTCAGTCCAGGAACTTGAGGGCATGAGATTCAGTGCATGAGTTTCAGTGCATGAGTTTCAGGGCAGAGTTTCAGGGTATGTGATTTAGGGCATGAGTTTCAGGGCATGAGGTTCAGGCATGAGTTTCAGGGCATGAGATTCAGGGCATGAGTTTCAGTGCAGGAACTTGAGGGCATGAGATTCAGTGCACGAGTTTCAGAGCATGAGATTCAGGGCATGAGATTCAGGGCATGATTTTCAGGGCAGGAGATTCAGGGCAGGTGTTTCAGGGCATGAGATTCAGGGCATGAGTTTCAGGACAGGAGATTCAGGGCATGAGTTTCAGGGCATGAGTTTCAGGGGCAGGAGTTTCAGGGCATGTGATTCAGGGCGTGAGTTTCAGGATATGAGATTCATGGCATGAGTTTCAGTGCAGGAGTTTCAGGGCATGAGATTCAGGGCATGAGTTTCAGTGTAGGTGATTCAGGGCAGGAGTTTCAGGGAATGAGATTCAGGGCTTGAGTTTCAGGGCATGAGGTTCAGGGCATGAGTTTCAGGTCATGAGATTCAGGGCATGAGTTTCAGTCCAGGAACTTGAGGGCATGAGATTCAGTGCATGAGTTTCAGAGCATGAGATTCAGGGCATGATTTTCAGGGCAGGAGATTCAGGGCAGGTGTTTCAGTGCAGGAGTTTCAGGGCATGAGATTCAGGGCATGAGTTTCAGGGCATGAGTTTCAGGGCAGGAGTTTCAGGGTATGTGATTTAGGGCATGAGTTTCAGGGAATGAGATTCAGGGCTTGAGTTTCAGGGCATGAGGTTCAGGGCATGAGTTTCAGGTCATGAGATTCAGGGCATGAGTTTCAGTCCAGGAACTTGAGGGCATGAGATTCAGTGCATGAGTTTCAGTGCATGAGTTTCAGGGCAGGAGTTTCAGGGTATGTGATTTAGGGCATGAGTTTCAGGGCATGAGGTTCAGGGCATGAGTTTCAGGGCATGAGATTCAGGGCATGAGTTTTCAGTGCAGGAACTTGAGGGCATGAGATTCAGTGCACGAGTTTCAGAGCATGAGATTCAGGGCATGAGATTCAGGGCATGATTTTCAGGGCAGGAGATTCAGGGCAGGTGTTTCAGGGCATGAGATTCAGGGCATGAGTTTCAGGACAGGAGATTCAGGGCATGAGTTTCAGGGCATGAGTTTCAGGGCAGGAGTTTCAGGGCATGTGATTCAGGGCGTGAGTTTCAGGATATGAGATTCATGGCATGAGTTTCAGTGCAGGAGTTTCAGGGCATGAGTTTCAGTCCAGGAACTTGAGGGCATGAGATTCAGTGCATGAGTTTCAGAGCATGAGATCAGGGCATGATTTTCAGGGCAGGAGATTCAGGGCAGGTGTTTCAGTGCAGGAGTTTCAGGGCATGAGATTCAGGGCATGAGATTCAGGGCATGCGTTTCAGGACAGGAGATTCAGGGCATTAGTTTCAGGGCATGAGTTTCAGGGCAGGAGTTTCAGGGCATGTGATTTAGAGCGTGAGCTTCAGGATATGAGATTCATGGCATGAGTTTCAGTGCACTAGTTTCAGGGCATGAGATTCAGGGCATGAGTTTCAGGGCAGGTGATTCAGGGCAGGAGTTTCAGGGCATGAGATTCAGGGCATGAGTTTCAGTGCAGGAACTTGAGGTCATGAGATTCATGGCATGAGTTTCAGTGCAGGAGTTTCAGGGCATGAGATTCAGGGCATGAGTTTCAGTGCATGAGTTTGAGGGAAGGAGTTTCAGGGCATGAGATTCAGGGCATGAGTTTCAGTGCATGAGTTTCAGGGCAGGAGTTTCAGGGTATGTGATTTAGGGCATGAGTTTCAGGGCATGAGATTCAGGGCTTGAGTTTCAGGGCATTAGGTTCAGGGCATGAGTTTCAGGGCATGAGATTCAGGGCATGAGTTTCAGTGCAGGAACTTGAGGGCATGAGTTTCAGTGCACGAGTTTCAGAGCATGAGATTCAGGGCATGAGATTCAGGGGCATGATTTTCAGGGCAGGAGATTCAGGGCAGGTGTTTCAGTGCAGGAGTTTCAGGGCATGAGATTCAGGGCATGAGATTCAGGGCATGAGTTTCAGGACAGGAGATTCAGGCATGAGTTTCAGGGGGTGAGGTTCAGTGCATGACTTTCAGGGCATGAGTTTCAGGGTTGGAGTTTCAGGGCATGTAATTCAGGGCGTGAGTTTCAGGATATGAGATTCATGGTATGAGTTTCAGTGCAGGAGTTTCAGGGCATGAGATTCAGGGCATGAGTTTCAGGGCATGAGATTCAGGACAGGAGTTTCAAGGCATGAGATTCAGGGCATGAGTTTCAGTGCATGAGTTTGAGGGCAGGAGTTTCAAGGCATGAGATTCAGGGCATGAGTTTCAGTGTATGAGTTTCAGTGCAGGAGTTTCAGGGCATGAGATTCAGGGCATGAGTTCAGGGCATGCGTTTCAGGACAGGAGATTCAGGGCATTAGTTTCAGGGCATGAGTTTCAGGGCAGGAGTTTCAGGGCATGTGATTTAGAGCGTGAGCTTCAGGATATGAGATTCATGGCATGAGTTTCAGTGCACTAGTTTCAGGGCATGAGATTCAGGGCATGAGTTTCAGGGCAGGTGATTCAGGGCAGGAGTTTCAGGGCATGAGATTCAGGGCATGAGTTTCAGTGCAGGAACTTGAGGTCATGAGATTCATGGCATGAGTTTCAGTTGCAGGAGTTTCAGGGCATGAGATTCAGGGCATGAGTTTCAGTGCATGAGTTTGAGGGAAGGAGTTTCAGAGCATGAGATTCAGGGCATGAGTTTCAGTGCATGAGTTTCAGGGCAGGAGTTTCAGGGTATGTGATTTAGGGCATGAGTTTCAGGGCATGAGATTCAGGGCTTGAGTTTCAGGGCATGAGGTTCAGGGCATGAGTTTCAGGGCATGAGATTCGGGCATGAGTTTCAGTGCACGGAATTTGAGGGCATGAGATTCAGTGCACGAGTTTCAGAGCATGAGATTCAGGGCATGAGATTCAGGGCATGAGTTTCAGGACAGGAGATTCAGGGCATGAGTTTCAGGGGGGTGAGTTTCAGTGCATGACTTTCAGGGCATGAGTTTCAGGGTTGGAGTTTCAGGGCATGTAATTCAGGGCGTGAGTTTCAGGATATGAGATTCATGGTATGAGTTTCCAGTGCAGGAGTTTCAGGGCATGAGATTCAGGGCATGAGTTTCAGGGCATGAGATTCAGGACAGGAGTTTCAAGGCATGAGATTCAGGGCATGAGTTTCAGTGCATGAGTTTGAGGGCAGGAGTTTCAAGGCATGAGATTCAGGGCATGAGTTTCAGTGTATGAGTTTCAGTGCAGGAGTTTCAGGGCATGAGATTCAGGGCATGAGTTCTGGGCAGATGATTCAGGGCAGGAGTTTTAGGGCATGTGATTCAGGGCATGAGTTTCAGTGCATGAGTTTCAGGGGCAGGAGTTTCAGGGTATGTGATTTAGGGCATGAGTTTCAGGGCATGAGATTCAGGGCATGAGTTTCAGGGCATGAGTTTCAGGGCAGGAGTTTCAGAGCATGTGATTCAGGGCGTGAGTTTCAGGATATGAGATTCATGGCATGAGTTTCTCAGTGCAGGAGTTTCAGGGCATGAGATTCAGGGCATGAGTTTCAGTGCATGAGTTTGGAGGGGCAGGAGTTTCAAGGCATGAGATTCAGGCATGAGTTTCAGTGCATGAGTTTGAGGGAAGGTGTTCAGGGCATGAGATTCAGGGCATGAGTTTCAGGGCATGAGATCAGGGGCAGTATTTCAGGGGCATGTAATTCAGGCATGAGATTCTGGGCATATGATTCAGGGCATGAGATTCAGGGCATGAGATTCAGGGCATGAGTTTCAGGACAGGAAATTCAGGGCATGAGTTTCAGGGCATGAGTTTCAGGGCAGGAGTTTCAGGGCATGTGATTCAGGGTGTGAGTTTCAGGATATGAGATTCATGGCATGAGTTTCAGTGCAGGAGTTTCAGGGCATGAGATTCAGGGCATGAGTTTTAGGACAGGAGATTCAGGGCATGTTTTCAGGGCATGAGTTTCAGGGCAGGAGTTTTAGGGCATGAGTTTCAGTGCATGAGTTTTAGGGCAGGAGTTTCAGGGTATGTGATTTAGGGCATGAGTTTCAGGGAATGAGATTCAGGGCTTGAGTTTCAGGGGCATGAGGTTCAGGGCATGAGTTTCAGGTCATGAGATTCAGGGAATGAGTTTCAGTCCAGGAACTTGAGGCATGAGATTCAGTGCATGAGTTTCAGTGCATGAGTTTTCAGGGCAGGAGTTTCAGGGTATGTGATTTAGGGCATGAGTTTCAGGGCATGAGGTTCAGGGCATGAGTTTCCGGGCATGAGATTCAGGGCATGAGTTTCAGTGCAGGAACTTGAGGGCATGAGATTCGGTGCACGAGTTTTCTAGAGCATGAGATTCAGGGCATGAGATTCAGGGCATGATTATCAGGGCAGGAGATTCAGGGCAGGTGTTTCAGGGCATGAGATTCAGGGCATGAGTTTCAGGACAGGAGATTCGGGCATGAGTTTCAGGGCATGAGTTTCAGGGCAGGAGTTTCAGGGCATGTGATTCAGGGCGTGAGTTTCAGGATATGAGATTCATGCATGAGTTTCAGTGCAGGAGTTTCAGGGCATGAGATTCAGGGCATGAGTTTCAGTGTAGGTGATTCAGGGGCAGGAGTTTCAGGGAATGAGATTCAGGGCTTGAGTTTCAGGGCATGAGGTTCAGGGCATGAGTTTCAGGTCATGAGATTCAGGGCATGAGTT